>NC_136058.1:377648993-377688993 GCF_964261635.1 Lissotriton helveticus
GCCAGATCACCAGCACTATTGTGTTTCAGATTATCTCACTGAACTCTCCTCCTGGAAAATCCTTCCCACTGGCTTTCCCAGATTCTGTGTCCTCCCCTAAATGCTGGGGTGAAACGGGCAGAGTTCTGCGCCCTGCGTCCCTTTACGCGTCCCTAACGCGCTCCCAACGCGGCCTACAGCCCTGGTCGGGCACAGCCCTGGTCGGGCTTAGATCACTGGAGCCTTTTGTGACCAAGAACTCCGGAAGCCTATGGTCAGGCCTGTTGCACAGGCATATTGTGCCTTGCCAATCCGGGATTGTTGTGTTTCAGGGCCTAGCCATCAATACTCCTGGGATTTCTTTCCCTGAGAACCCTCTTGTCCCTGTCCTCCCACAAGCCCCTGCTTTTATGTAAAATAAAGTGTGCACCATGGGCCTTCCCCTATTTGCTCTCTCCCCAATCTCTTTCTCCAAAGCTGAGCTCTGAAGGTAAATGTATCTATCTGAGTGAGGGGCTAGGGAGGGCCTTTCCCAGCAGTCTTACAAGTCAAGAGTTCAGAGAAAGCACCTGCTATGGGAGGGAGACTTTGCTCACAGAGAAGTCAAGTCTAACATAACACATCTGATGGGCAAGGCACACGCCTTACTGGCTGGTAGCACACCTACAGAGGAGCAGGGAGCTATGCTAAGCAGGCAACAGAAAAGTCATGTATGTGTCTCATACACTGGGACCGGTAGTAATACTGGCTCTAAGACCATTAGACAGTAGTCTATTCATCATTACGTCCAACAATAACAAGACACTAAGCAAATGAGAAATGCTGTATGGCATAAAGACGCATTATATAACACAAGCTCCAGGCAGGCACACAATTATCAAGATATATATTGAGTCTCAGGAACTGAGCTACAGTTATTAACCTCTGTGGTGCAAATGGTTAGCGCGTTCGGTTGTTAACAGAAAGGTTGGTGGTTCAAGCCCACCCAGGGAAGTATCCTTTTTGCCGGCATGAAACACTTTAATGAAACACAGATACGTACCTCTGCTCTCTCCAGCTTAAGACCCTTTATCTGAACATTTCAATCCTCTGCGTTCTCTCTGCACCTGCAGTCAATTTCATAATTAGGATAGAAAACAAAAGGCCTAGCCCTGTAATACAACTGTAGGCATATGAGGAGGGGAAAATAAGTCAAAAGGCCATCAGCATTTGTTGATCTGGCTTGAAGGCTGTAAGTGTAAGGACCTTGTGGCGCAACGGTAGCGCGTCTGACTCCAGATCAGAAGGTTGCGTGGTCAAATCACGTCGGGGTCACTGCTTACCATTTTATTCCCCACTGAGTTCATATATTTCCTTTCGAAAACAAAGTCAAAGGAACGCAGCCTTGCATTGGCTGGGAATCGAACCCGGGCCTCCCGCGTGACAGGCGAGAATTCTACCACTGAACCACCAATGCTTCACATGGGGAGTTCACAGGCATATCTCTGTCCAAGACAGTGATCAGGTGCACACACTTAAATTGTACACATATGAACAAAGTGTGCGCAGCAGACATGACAACGCCAAAGTTTCACATGATGATGGCTTATATAAGACAAGCTCCAGGCAGGCACATACATATCAAGATATATATTGAGTCTAAGGAAAGATGCTGTAGTCACTCGTCTCTGTGGCGCAATCGGTTAGCGCGTTCGGCTGTTAACCGAAAGGTTGGTGGTTCAAGCCCACCCAGGGACGTATTATTTTGCCTGAATGAAACACTTGAATGGAAAACAGATACATACCTTTGCTCTCTCCTGCTGGACACCCTTTCCCTGAATATTTCAATTCTCTGCGTTCTCTCGGCACCTGCAGTCAATTTCATAATTAGGATAGAAAACAAAAGGTCAAGCTCTGTAATACAACTGTAGGCATATGAGGAGGGGAAAATAAGTCAAAAGGCCCACAGCATTTGTTGATCTGGCTCCGAAAGCTGTAAGTGTAAGGACCTCGTGGCGCAACGGTAGCGCGTCTGACTCCAGATCAGAAGGTTGCGTGTCCAAATCACGTCGGGGTCACTGCTTACCATTTTATTCCCCACTGAGGTCATATATTTCCTTTCGAAAACAAAGTCAAAAGAAAGCAGTCTTGCATTGGCCGGGAATCGAACCCGGGCCTCCCGCGTGGCAGGCGAGAATTCTACCACTGAACCACCAATGCTTCACATGGGTTGTTCACAGGCAGAGCTCTGCCCAAGACAGTGATCAGGTGCACACACTTAAATTGTACACATATGAACAAAGTGTGCGCAGCAGACATGATAACGCCAACGTTTCACATGAAGATGGCAAGAATCAGATGCAGGAGACTATAACTATGAATGTCTTTGCATTTGCTGAGGTCACTGGCTTGGGACTAGAGTTGTGTTTATCAGGGCATGATGGCAGGCTGCTCCCGACAAAAGTGGTTCACAGAATGCACCCGCCAGATCACCAGCACTATTGTGTTTCAGATTATCTCACTGAACTCTCCTCCTGGAAAATCCTTCCCACTGGCTTTCCCAGATTCTGTGTCCTCCCCTAAATGCTGGGGTGAAACGGGCAGAGTTCTGCGCCCTGCGTCCCTTTACGCGTCCCTAACGCGCTCCCAACGCGGCCTACAGCCCTGGTCGGGCACAGCCCTGGTCGGGCTTAGATCACTGGAGCCTTTTGTGACCAAGAACTCCGGAAGCCTAGGGTCAGGCCTGTTGCACAGGCATATTGTGCCTTGCCAATCCGGGATTGTTGTGTTTCAGGGCCTAGCCATCAATACTCCTGGGATTTCTTTCCCTGAGAACCCTCTTGTCCCTGTCCTCCCACAAGCCCCTGCTTTTATGTAAAATAAAGTGTGCACCATGGGCCTTCCCCTATTTGCTCTCTCCCCAATCTCTTTCTCCAAAGCTGAGCTCTGAAGGTAAATGTATCTATCTGAGTGAGGGGCTAGGGAGGGCCTTTCCCAGCAGTCTTACAAGTCAAGAGTTCAGAGAAAGCACCTGCTATGGGAGGGAGACTTTGCTCACAGAGAAGTCAAGTCTAACATAACACATCTGATGGGCAAGGCACACGCCTTACTGGCTGGTAGCACACCTACAGAGGAGCAGGGAGCTATGCTAAGCAGGCAACAGAAAAGTCATGTATGTGTCTCATACACTGGGACCGGTAGTAATACTGGCTCTAAGACCATTAGACAGTAGTCTATTCATCATTACGTCCAACAATAACAAGACACTAAGCAAATGAGAAATGCTGTATGGCATAAAGACGCATTATATAACACAAGCTCCAGGCAGGCACACAATTATCAAGATATATATTGAGTCTCAGGAACTGTGCTACAGTTATTAACCTCTGTGGTGCAAATGGTTAGCGCGTTCGGTTGTTAACAGAAAGGTTGGTGGTTCAAGCCCACCCAGGGAAGTATCCTTTTTGCCGGCATGAAACACTTTAATGAAACACAGATACGTACCTCTGCTCTCTCCTGCTTAAGACCCTTTATCTGAACATTTCAATCCTCTGCGTTCTCTCTGCACCTGCAGTCAATTTCATAATTAGGATAGAAAACAAAAGGCCTAGCCCTGTAATACAACTGTAGGCATATGAGGAGGGGAAAATAAGTCAAAAGGCCATCAGCATTTGTTGATCTGGCTTGAAGGCTGTAAGTGTAAGGACCTTGTGGCGCAACGGTAGCGCGTCTGACTCCAGATCAGAAGGTTGCGTGGTCAAATCACGTCGGGGTCACTGCTTACCATTTTATTCCCCACTGAGTTCATATATTTCCTTTCGAAAACAAAGTCAAAGGAACGCAGCCTTGCATTGGCCAGGAATCGAACCCGGGCCTCCCGCCTGGCAGGCGAGAATTCTACCACTGAACCACCAATGCTTCACATGGAGAGTTCACAGGCATAGCTCTGTCCAAGACAGTGATCAGGTGCACACACTTAAATTGTACACATATGAACAAAGTGTGCGCAGCAGACATGACAACGCCAAAGTTTCACATGATGATGGCTTATATAAGACAAGCTCCAGGCAGGCACATACATATCAAGATATATATTGAGTCTAAGGAAAGATGCTGTAGTCACTCGTCTCTGTGGCGCAATCGGTTAGCGCGTTCGGCTGTTAACCGAAAGGTTGGTGGTTCAAGCCCACCCAGGGACGTATTATTTTGCCTGAATGAAACACTTGAATGGAAAACAGATACATACCTTTGCTCTCTCCTGCTGGACACCCTTTCCCTGAATATTTCAATTCTCTGCGTTCTCTCGGCACCTGCAGTCAATTTCATAATTAGGATAGAAAACAAAAGGTCAAGCTCTGTAATACAACTGTAGGCATATGAGGAGGGGAAAATAAGTCAAAAGGCCCACAGCATTTGTTGATCTGGCTCCGAAAGCTGTAAGTGTAAGGACCTCGTGGCGCAACGGTAGCGCGTCTGACTCCAGATCAGAAGGTTGCGTGTCCAAATCACGTCGGGGTCACTGCTTACCATTTTATTCCCCACTGAGGTCATATATTTCCTTTCGAAAACAAAGTCAAAAGAAAGCAGTCTTGCATTGGCCGGGAATCGAACCCGGGCCTCCCGCGTGGCAGGCGAGAATTCTACCACTGAACCACCAATGCTTCACATGGGTTGTTCACAGGCAGAGCTCTGCCCAAGACAGTGATCAGGTGCACACACTTAAATTGTACACATATGAACAAAGTGTGCGCAGCAGACATGATAACGCCAACGTTTCACATGAAGATGGCAAGAATCAGATGCAGGAGACTATAACTATGAATGTCTTTGCATTTGCTGAGGTCACTGGCTTGGGACTAGAGTTGTGTTTATCAGGGCATGATGGCAGGCTGCTCCCGACAAAAGTGGTTCACAGAATGCACCCGCCAGATCACCAGCACTATTGTGTTTCAGATTATCTCACTGAACTCTCCTCCTGGAAAATCCTTCCCACTGGCTTTCCCAGATTCTGTGTCCTCCCCTAAATGCTGGGGTGAAACGGGCAGAGTTCTGCGCCCTGCGTCCCTTTACGCGTCCCTAACGCGCTCCCAACGCGGCCTACAGCCCTGGTCGGGCACAGCCCTGGTCGGGCTTAGATCACTGGAGCCTTTTGTGACCAAGAACTCCGGAAGCCTAGGGTCAGGCCTGTTGCACAGGCATATTGTGCCTTGCCAATCCGGGATTGTTGTGTTTCAGGGCCTAGCCATCAATACTCCTGGGATTTCTTTCCCTGAGAACCCTCTTGTCCCTGTCCTCCCACAAGCCCCTGCTTTTATGTAAAATAAAGTGTGCACCATGGGCCTTCCCCTATTTGCTCTCTCCCCAATCTCTTTCTCCAAAGCTGAGCTCTGAAGGTAAATGTATCTATCTGAGTGAGGGGCTAGGGAGGGCCTTTCCCAGCAGTCTTACAAGTCAAGAGTTCAGAGAAAGCACCTGCTATGGGAGGGAGACTTTGCTCACAGAGAAGTCAAGTCTAACATAACACATCTGATGGGCAAGGCACACGCCTTACTGGCTGGTAGCACACCTACAGAGGAGCAGGGAGCTATGCTAAGCAGGCAACAGAAAAGTCATGTATGTGTCTCATACACTGGGACCGGTAGTAATACTGGCTCTAAGACCATTAGACAGTAGTCTATTCATCATTACGTCCAACAATAACAAGACACTAAGCAAATGAGAAATGCTGTATGGCATAAAGACGCATTATATAACACAAGCTCCAGGCAGGCACACAATTATCAAGATATATATTGAGTCTCAGGAACTGTGCTACAGTTATTAACCTCTGTGGTGCAAATGGTTAGCGCGTTCGGTTGTTAACAGAAAGGTTGGTGGTTCAAGCCCACCCAGGGAAGTATCCTTTTTGCCGGCATGAAACACTTTAATGAAACACAGATACGTACCTCTGCTCTCTCCTGCTTAAGACCCTTTATCTGAACATTTCAATCCTCTGCGTTCTCTCTGCACCTGCAGTCAATTTCATAATTAGGATAGAAAACAAAAGGCCTAGCCCTGTAATACAACTGTAGGCATATGAGGAGGGGAAAATAAGTCAAAAGGCCATCAGCATTTGTTGATCTGGCTTGAAGGCTGTAAGTGTAAGGACCTTGTGGCGCAACGGTAGCGCGTCTGACTCCAGATCAGAAGGTTGCGTGGTCAAATCACGTCGGGGTCACTGCTTACCATTTTATTCCCCACTGAGTTCATATATTTCCTTTCGAAAACAAAGTCAAAGGAACGCAGCCTTGCATTGGCCGGGAATCGAACCCGGGCCTCCCGCGTGGCAGGCGAGAATTCTACCACTGAACCACCAATGCTTCACATGGGGAGTTCACAGGCATAGCTCTGTCCAAGACAGTGATCAGGTGCACACACTTAAATTGTACACATATGAACAAAGTGTGCGCAGCAGACATGACAACGCCAAAGTTTCACATGATGATGGCTTATATAAGACAAGCTCCAGGCAGGCACATACATATCAAGATATATATTGAGTCTAAGGAAAGATGCTGTAGTCACTCGTCTCTGTGGCGCAATCGGTTAGCGCGTTTGGCTGTTAACCGAAAGGTTGGTGGTTCAAGCCCACCCAGGGACGTATTATTTTGCCTGAATGAAACACTTGAATGGAAAACAGATACATACCTTTGCTCTCTCCTGCTGGACACCCTTTCCCTGAATATTTCAATTCTCTGCGTTCTCTCGGCACCTGCAGTCAATTTCATAATTAGGATAGAAAACAAAAGGTCAAGCTCTGTAATACAACTGTAGGCATATGAGGAGGGGAAAATAAGTCAAAAGGCCCACAGCATTTGTTGATCTGGCTCCGAAAGCTGTAAGTGTAAGGACCTCGTGGCGCAACGGTAGCGCGTCTGACTCCAGATCAGAAGGTTGCGTGTCCAAATCACGTCGGGGTCACTGCTTACCATTTTATTCCCCACTGAGGTCATATATTTCCTTTCGAAAACAAAGTCAAAAGAAAGCAGTCTTGCATTGGCCGGGAATCGAACCCGGGCCTCCCGCGTGGCAGGCGAGAATTCTACCACTGAACCACCAATGCTTCACATGGGTTGTTCACAGGCAGAGCTCTGCCCAAGACAGTGATCAGGTGCACACACTTAAATTGTACACATATGAACAAAGTGTGCGCAGCAGACATGATAACGCCAACGTTTCACATGAAGATGGCAAGAATCAGATGCAGGAGACTATAACTATGAATGTCTTTGCATTTGCTGAGGTCACTGGCTTGGGACTAGAGTTGTGTTTATCAGGGCATGATGGCAGGCTGCTCCCGACAAAAGTGGTTCACAGAATGCACCCGCCAGATCACCAGCACTATTGTGTTTCAGATTATCTCACTGAACTCTCCTCCTGGAAAATCCTTCCCACTGGCTTTCCCAGATTCTGTGTCCTCCCCTAAATGCTGGGGTGAAACGGGCAGAGTTCTGCGCCCTGCGTCCCTTTACGCGTCCCTAACGCGCTCCCAACGCGGCCTACAGCCCTGGTCGGGCACAGCCCTGGTCGGGCTTAGATCACTGGAGCCTTTTGTGACCAAGAACTCCGGAAGCCTAGGGTCAGGCCTGTTGCACAGGCATATTGTGCCTTGCCAATCCGGGATTGTTGTGTTTCAGGGCCTAGCCATCAATACTCCTGGGATTTCTTTCCCTGAGAACCCTCTTGTCCCTGTCCTCCCACAAGCCCCTGCTTTTATGTAAAATAAAGTGTGCACCATGGGCCTTCCCCTATTTGCTCTCTCCCCAATCTCTTTCTCCAAAGCTGAGCTCTGAAGGTAAATGTATCTATCTGAGTGAGGGGCTAGGGAGGGCCTTTCCCAGCAGTCTTACAAGTCAAGAGTTCAGAGAAAGCACCTGCTATGGGAGGGAGACTTTGCTCACAGAGAAGTCAAGTCTAACATAACACATCTGATGGGCAAGGCACACGCCTTACTGGCTGGTAGCACACCTACAGAGGAGCAGGGAGCTATGCTAAGCAGGCAACAGAAAAGTCATGTATGTGTCTCATACACTGGGACCGGTAGTAATACTGGCTCTAAGACCATTAGACAGTAGTCTATTCATCATTACGTCCAACAATAACAAGACACTAAGCAAATGAGAAATGCTGTATGGCATAAAGACGCATTATATAACACAAGCTCCAGGCAGGCACACAATTATCAAGATATATATTGAGTCTCAGGAACTGTGCTACAGTTATTAACCTCTGTGGTGCAAATGGTTAGCGCGTTCGGTTGTTAACAGAAAGGTTGGTGGTTCAAGCCCACCCAGGGAAGTATCCTTTTTGCCGGCATGAAACACTTTAATGAAACACAGATACGTACCTCTGCTCTCTCCTGCTTAAGACCCTTTATCTGAACATTTCAATCCTCTGCGTTCTCTCTGCACCTGCAGTCAATTTCATAATTAGGATAGAAAACAAAAGGCCTAGCCCTGTAATACAACTGTAGGCATATGAGGAGGGGAAAATAAGTCAAAAGGCCATCAGCATTTGTTGATCTGGCTTGAAGGCTGTAAGTGTAAGGACCTTGTGGCGCAACGGTAGCGCGTCTGACTCCAGATCAGAAGGTTGCGTGGTCAAATCACGTCGGGGTCACTGCTTACCATTTTATTCCCCACTGAGTTCATATATTTCCTTTCGAAAACAAAGTCAAAGGAACGCAGCCTTGCATTGGCCGGGAATCGAACCCGGGCCTCCCGCGTGGCAGGCGAGAATTCTACCACTGAACCACCAATGCTTCACATGGGGAGTTCACAGGCATAGCTCTGTCCAAGACAGTGATCAGGTGCACACACTTAAATTGTACACATATGAACAAAGTGTGCGCAGCAGACATGACAACGCCAAAGTTTCACATGATGATGGCTTATATAAGACAAGCTCCAGGCAGGCACATACATATCAAGATATATATTGAGTCTAAGGAAAGATGCTGTAGTCACTCGTCTCTGTGGCGCAATCGGTTAGCGCGTTTGGCTGTTAACCGAAAGGTTGGTGGTTCAAGCCCACCCAGGGACGTATTATTTTGCCTGAATGAAACACTTGAATGGAAAACAGATACATACCTTTGCTCTCTCCTGCTGGACACCCTTTCCCTGAATATTTCAATTCTCTGCGTTCTCTCGGCACCTGCAGTCAATTTCATAATTAGGATAGAAAACAAAAGGTCAAGCTCTGTAATACAACTGTAGGCATATGAGGAGGGGAAAATAAGTCAAAAGGCCCACAGCATTTGTTGATCTGGCTCCGAAAGCTGTAAGTGTAAGGACCTCGTGGCGCAACGGTAGCGCGTCTGACTCCAGATCAGAAGGTTGCGTGTCCAAATCACGTCGGGGTCACTGCTTACCATTTTATTCCCCACTGAGGTCATATATTTCCTTTCGAAAACAAAGTCAAAAGAAAGCAGTCTTGCATTGGCCGGGAATCGAACCCGGGCCTCCCGCGTGGCAGGCGAGAATTCTACCACTGAACCACCAATGCTTCACATGGGTTGTTCACAGGCAGAGCTCTGCCCAAGACAGTGATCAGGTGCACACACTTAAATTGTACACATATGAACAAAGTGTGCGCAGCAGACATGATAACGCCAACGTTTCACATGAAGATGGCAAGAATCAGATGCAGGAGACTATAACTATGAATTACTTTGCATTTGCTGAGGTCACTGGCTTGGGACTAGAGTTGTGTTTATCAGGGCATGATGGCAGGCTGCTCCCGACAAAAGTGGTTCACAGAATGCACCCGCCAGATCACCAGCACTATTGTGTTTCAGATTATCTCACTGAACTCTCCTCCTGGAAAATCCTTCCCACTGGCTTTCCCAGATTCTGTGTCCTCCCCTAAATGCTGGGGTGAAACGGGCAGAGTTCTGCGCCCTGCGTCCCTTTACGCGTCCCTAACGCGCTCCCAACGCGGCCTACAGCCCTGGTCGGGCACAGCCCTGGTCGGGCTTAGATCACTGGAGCCTTTTGTGACCAAGAACTCCGGAAGCCTAGGGTCAGGCCTGTTGCACAGGCATATTGTGCCTTGCCAATCCGGGATTGTTGTGTTTCAGGGCCTAGCCATCAATACTCCTGGGATTTCTTTCCCTGAGAACCCTCTTGTCCCTGTCCTCCCACAAGCCCCTGCTTTTATGTAAAATAAAGTGTGCACCATGGGCCTTCCCCTATTTGCTCTCTCCCCAATCTCTTTCTCCAAAGCTGAGCTCTGAAGGTAAATGTATCTATCTGAGTGAGGGGCTAGGGAGGGCCTTTCCCAGCAGTCTTACAAGTCAAGAGTTCAGAGAAAGCACCTGCTATGGGAGGGAGACTTTGCTCACAGAGAAGTCAAGTCTAACATAACACATCTGATGGGCAAGGCACACGCCTTACTGGCTGGTAGCACACCTACAGAGGAGCAGGGAGCTATGCTAAGCAGGCAACAGAAAAGTCATGTATGTGTCTCATACACTGGGACCGGTAGTAATACTGGCTCTAAGACCATTAGACAGTAGTCTATTCATCATTACGTCCAACAATAACAAGACACTAAGCAAATGAGAAATGCTGTATGGCATAAAGACGCATTATATAACACAAGCTCCAGGCAGGCACACAATTATCAAGATATATATTGAGTCTCAGGAACTGTGCTACAGTTATTAACCTCTGTGGTGCAAATGGTTAGCGCGTTCGGTTGTTAACAGAAAGGTTGGTGGTTCAAGCCCACCCAGGGAAGTATCCTTTTTGCCGGCATGAAACACTTTAATGAAACACAGATACGTACCTCTGCTCTCTCCTGCTTAAGACCCTTTATCTGAACATTTCAATCCTCTGCGTTCTCTCTGCACCTGCAGTCAATTTCATAATTAGGATAGAAAACAAAAGGCCTAGCCCTGTAATACAACTGTAGGCATATGAGGAGGGGAAAATAAGTCAAAAGGCCATCAGCATTTGTTGATCTGGCTTGAAGGCTGTAAGTGTAAGGACCTTGTGGCGCAACGGTAGCGCGTCTGACTCCAGATCAGAAGGTTGCGTGGTCAAATCACGTCGGGGTCACTGCTTACCATTTTATTCCCCACTGAGTTCATATATTTCCTTTCGAAAACAAAGTCAAAGGAACGCAGCCTTGCATTGGCCGGGAATCGAACCCGGGCCTCCCGCGTGGCAGGCGAGAATTCTACCACTGAACCACCAATGCTTCACATGGAGAGTTCACAGGCATAGCTCTGTCCAAGACAGTGATCAGGTGCACACACTTAAATTGTACACATATGAACAAAGTGTGCGCAGCAGACATGACAACGCCAAAGTTTCACATGATGATGGCTTATATAAGACAAGCTCCAGGCAGGCACATACATATCAAGATATATATTGAGTCTAAGGAAAGATGCTGTAGTCACTCGTCTCTGTGGCGCAATCGGTTAGCGCGTTCGGCTGTTAACCGAAAGGTTGGTGGTTCAAGCCCACCCAGGGACGTATTATTTTGCCTGAATGAAACACTTGAATGGAAAACAGATACATACCTTTGCTCTCTCCTGCTGGACACCCTTTCCCTGAATATTTCAATTCTCTGCGTTCTCTCGGCACCTGCAGTCAATTTCATAATTAGGATAGAAAACAAAAGGTCAAGCTCTGTAATACAACTGTAGGCATATGAGGAGGGGAAAATAAGTCAAAAGGCCCACAGCATTTGTTGATCTGGCTCCGAAAGCTGTAAGTGTAAGGACCTCGTGGCGCAACGGTAGCGCGTCTGACTCCAGATCAGAAGGTTGCGTGTCCAAATCACGTCGGGGTCACTGCTTACCATTTTATTCCCCACTGAGGTCATATATTTCCTTTCGAAAACAAAGTCAAAAGAAAGCAGTCTTGCATTGGCCGGGAATCGAACCCGGGCCTCCCGCGTGGCAGGCGAGAATTCTACCACTGAACCACCAATGCTTCACATGGGTTGTTCACAGGCAGAGCTCTGCCCAAGACAGTGATCAGGTGCACACACTTAAATTGTACACATATGAACAAAGTGTGCGCAGCAGACATGATAACGCCAACGTTTCACATGAAGATGGCAAGAATCAGATGCAGGAGACTATAACTATGAATGTCTTTGCATTTGCTGAGGTCACTGGCTTGGGACTAGAGTTGTGTTTATCAGGGCATGATGGCAGGCTGCTCCCGACAAAAGTGGTTCACAGAATGCACCCGCCAGATCACCAGCACTATTGTGTTTCAGATTATCTCACTGAACTCTCCTCCTGGAAAATCCTTCCCACTGGCTTTCCCAGATTCTGTGTCCTCCCCTAAATGCTGGGGTGAAACGGGCAGAGTTCTACGCCCTGCGTCCCTTTACGCGTCCCTAACGCGCTCCCAACGCGGCCTACAGCCCTGGTCGGGCACAGCCCTGGTCGGGCTTAGATCACTGGAGCCTTTTGTGACCAAGAACTCCGGAAGCCTAGGGTCAGGCCTGTTGCACAGGCATATTGTGCCTTGCCAATCCGGGATTGTTGTGTTTCAGGGCCTAGCCATCAATACTCCTGGGATTTCTTTCCCTGAGAACCCTCTTGTCCCTGTCCTCCCACAAGCCCCTGCTTTTATGTAAAATAAAGTGTGCACCATGGGCCTTCCCCTATTTGCTCTCTCCCCAATCTCTTTCTCCAAAGCTGAGCTCTGAAGGTAAATGTATCTATCTGAGTGAGGGGCTAGGGAGGGCCTTTCCCAGCAGTCTTACAAGTCAAGAGTTCAGAGAAAGCACCTGCTATGGGAGGGAGACTTTGCTCACAGAGAAGTCAAGTCTAACATAACACATCTGATGGGCAAGGCACACGCCTTACTGGCTGGTAGCACACCTACAGAGGAGCAGGGAGCTATGCTAAGCAGGCAACAGAAAAGTCATGTATGTGTCTCATACACTGGGACCGGTAGTAATACTGGCTCTAAGACCATTAGACAGTAGTCTATTCATCATTACGTCCAACAATAACAAGACACTAAGCAAATGAGAAATGCTGTATGGCATAAAGACGCATTATATAACACAAGCTCCAGGCAGGCACACAATTATCAAGATATATATTGAGTCTCAGGAACTGTGCTACAGTTATTAACCTCTGTGGTGCAAATGGTTAGTGCGTTCGGTTGTTAACAGAAAGGTTGGTGGTTCAAGCCCACCCAGGGAAGTATCCTTTTTGCCGGCATGAAACACTTTAATGAAACACAGATACGTACCTCTGCTCTCTCCTGCTTAAGACCCTTTATCTGAACATTTCAATCCTCTGCGTTCTCTCTGCACCTGCAGTCAATTTCATAATTAGGATAGAAAACAAAAGGCCTAGCCCTGTAATACAACTGTAGGCATATGAGGAGGGGAAAATAAGTCAAAAGGCCATCAGCATTTGTTGATCTGGCTTGAAGGCTGTAAGTGTAAGGACCTTGTGGCGCAACGGTAGCGCGTCTGACTCCAGATCAGAAGGTTGCGTGGTCAAATCACGTCGGGGTCACTGCTTACCATTTTATTCCCCACTGAGTTCATATATTTCCTTTCGAAAACAAAGTCAAAGGAACGCAGCCTTGCATTGGCCGGGAATCGAACCCGGGCCTCCCGCGTGGCAGGCGAGAATTCTACCACTGAACCACCAATGCTTCACATGGAGAGTTCACAGGCATAGCTCTGTCCAAGACAGTGATCAGGTGCACACACTTAAATTGTACACATATGAACAAAGTGTGCGCAGCAGACATGACAACGCCAAAGTTTCACATGATGATGGCTTATATAAGACAAGCTCCAGGCAGGCACATACATATCAAGATATATATTGAGTCTAAGGAAAGATGCTGTAGTCACTCGTCTCTGTGGCGCAATCGGTTAGCGCGTTCGGCTGTTAACCGAAAGGTTGGTGGTTCAAGCCCACCCAGGGACGTATTATTTTGCCTGAATGAAACACTTGAATGGAAAACAGATACATACCTTTGCTCTCTCCTGCTGGACACCCTTTCCCTGAATATTTCAATTCTCTGCGTTCTCTCGGCACCTGCAGTCAATTTCATAATTAGGATAGAAAACAAAAGGTCAAGCTCTGTAATACAACTGTAGGCATATGAGGAGGGGAAAATAAGTCAAAAGGCCCACAGCATTTGTTGATCTGGCTCCGAAAGCTGTAAGTGTAAGGACCTCGTGGCGCAACGGTAGCGCGTCTGACTCCAGATCAGAAGGTTGCGTGTCCAAATCACGTCGGGGTCACTGCTTAACATTTTATTCCCCACTGAGGTCATATATTTCCTTTCGAAAACAAAGTCAAAAGAAAGCAGTCTTGCATTGGCCGGGAATCGAACCCGGGCCTCCCGCGTGGCAGGCGAGAATTCTACCACTGAACCACCAATGCTTCACATGGGTTGTTCACAGGCAGAGCTCTGCCCAAGACAGTGATCAGGTGCACACACTTAAATTGTACACATATGAACAAAGTGTGCGCAGCAGACATGATAACGCCAACGTTTCACATGAAGATGGCAAGAATCAGATGCAGGAGACTATAACTATGAATGTCTTTGCATTTGCTGAGGTCACTGGCTTGGGACTAGAGTTGTGTTTATCAGGGCATGATGGCAGGCTGCTCCCGACAAAAGTGGTTCACAGAATGCACCCGCCAGATCACCAGCACTATTGTGTTTCAGATTATCTCACTGAACTCTCCTCCTGGAAAATCCTTCCCACTGGCTTTCCCAGATTCTGTGTCCTCCCCTAAATGCTGGGGTGAAACGGGCAGAGTTCTGCGCCCTGCGTCCCTTTACGCGTCCCTAACGCGCTCCCAACGCGGCCTACAGCCCTGGTCGGGCTTAGATCACTGGAGCCTTTTGTGACCAAGAACTCCGGAAGCCTAGGGTCAGGCCTGTTGCACAGGCATATTCTGCCTTGCCAATCCGGGATTGTTGTGTTTCAGGGCCTAGCCATCAGTACTCCTGGGATTTCTTTCCCTGAGAACCCTCTTGTCCCTGTCCTCCCACAAGCCCCAGCTTTTATGTAAAATAAAGTGTGCACCATGGGCCTTCCCCTATTTGCTCTCTCCCCAATCTCTTTCTCCAAAGCTGAGCTCTGAAGGTAAATGTATCTATCTGAGTGAGGGGCTAGGGAGGGCCTTTCCCAGCAGTCTTACAAGTCAAGAGTTCAGAGAAAGCACCTGCTATGGGAGGGAGACTTTGCTCACAGAGAAGTCAAGTCTAACATAACACATCTGATGGGCAAGGCACACGCCTTACTGGCTGGTAGCACACCTACAGAGGAGCAGGGAGCTATGCTAATCAGGCAACAGAAAAGTCATGTATGTGTCTCATACACTGGGACCGGTAGTAATACTGGCTCTAAGACCATTAGACAGTAGTCTATTCATCATTACGTCCAACAATAACAAGACACTAAGCAAATGAGAAATGCTGTATGGCATAAAGACGCATTATATAACACAAGTTCCAGGCAGGCACACAATTATCAAGATATATATTGAGTCTCAGGAACTGTGCTACAGGTATTAACCTCTGTGGTGCAAATGGTTAGCGCGTTCGGTTGTTAACAGAAAGGTTGGTGGTTCAAGCCCACCCAGGGAAGTATCCTTTTTGCCGGCATGAAACACTTTAATGAAACACAGATACGTACCTCTGCTCTCTCCTGCTTAAGACCCTTTATCTGAACATTTCAATCCTCTGCGTTCTCTCTGCACCTGCAGTCAATTTCATAATTAGGATAGAAAACAAAAGGCCTAGCCCTGTAATACAACTCTAGGCATATGAGGAGGGGAAAATAAGTCAAAAGGCCATCAGCATTTGTTGATCTGGCTTGAAGGCTGTAAGTGTAAGGACCTTGTGGCGCAACGGTAGCGCGTCTGACTCCAGATCAGAAGGTTGCGTGGTCAAATCACGTCGGGGTCACTGCTTACCATTTTATTCCCCACTGAGTTCATATATTTCCTTTCGAAAACAAAGTCAAAGGAACGCAGCCTTGCATTGGCCGGGAATCGAACCCGGGCCTCCCGCGTGGCAGGCGAGAATTCTACCACTGAACCACCAATGCTTCACATGGGGAGTTCACAGGCATAGCTCTGTCCAAGACAGTGATCAGGTGCACACACTTAAATTGTACACATATGAACAAAGTGTGCGCAGCAGACATGACAACGCCAAAGTTTCACATGATGATGGCTTATATAAGACAAGCTCCAGGCAGGCACATACATATCAAGATATATATTGAGTCTAAGGAAAGATGCTGTAGTCACTCGTCTCTGTGGCGCAATCGGTTAGCGCGTTTGGCTGTTAACCGAAAGGTTGGTGGTTCAAGCCCACCCAGGGACGTATTATTTTGCCTGAATGAAACACTTGAATGGAAAACAGATACATACCTTTGCTCTCTCCTGCTGGACACCCTTTCCCTGAATATTTCAATTCTCTGCGTTCTCTCGGCACCTGCAGTCAATTTCATAATTAGGATAGAAAACAAAAGGTCAAGCTCTGTAATACAACTGTAGGCATATGAGGAGGGGAAAATAAGTCAAAAGGCCCACAGCATTTGTTGATCTGGCTCCGAAAGCTGTAAGTGTAAGGACCTCGTGGCGCAACGGTAGCGCGTCTGACTCCAGATCAGAAGGTTGCGTGTCCAAATCACGTCGGGGTCACTGCTTACCATTTTATTCCCCACTGAGGTCATATATTTCCTTTCGAAAACAAAGTCAAAAGAAAGCAGTCTTGCATTGGCCGGGAATCGAACCCGGGCCTCCCGCGTGGCAGGCGAGAATTCTACCACTGAACCACCAATGCTTCACATGGGTTGTTCACAGGCAGAGCTCTGCCCAAGACAGTGATCAGGTGCACACACTTAAATTGTACACATATGAACAAAGTGTGCGCAGCAGACATGATAACGCCAACGTTTCACATGAAGATGGCAAGAATCAGATGCAGGAGACTATAACTATGAATGTCTTTGCATTTGCTGAGGTCACTGGCTTGGGACTAGAGTTGTGTTTATCAGGGCATGATGGCAGGCTGCTCCCGACAAAAGTGGTTCACAGAATGCACCCGCCAGATCACCAGCACTATTGTGTTTCAGATTATCTCACTGAACTCTCCTCCTGGAAAATCCTTCCCACTGGCTTTCTCAGATTCTGTGTCCTCCCCTAAATGCTGGGGTGAAACGGGCAGAGTTCTGCGCCCTGCGTCCCTTTACGCGTCCCTAACGCGCTCCCAACGCGGCCTACAGCCCTGGTCGGGCACAGCCCTGGTCGGGCTTAGATCACTGGAGCCTTTTGTGACCAAGAACTCCGGAAGCCTAGGGTCAGGCCTGTTGCACAGGCATATTGTGCCTTGCCAATCCGGGATTGTTGTGTTTCAGGGCCTAGCCATCAATACTCCTGGGATTTCTTTCCCTGAGAACCCTCTTGTCCCTGTCCTCCCACAAGCCCCTGCTTTTATGTAAAATAAAGTGTGCACCATGGGCCTTCCCCTATTTGCTCTCTCCCCAATCTCTTTCTCCAAAGCTGAGCTCTGAAGGTAAATGTATCTATCTGAGTGAGGGGCTAGGGAGGGCCTTTCCCAGCAGTCTTACAAGTCAAGAGTTCAGAGAAAGCACCTGCTATGGGAGGGAGACTTTGCTCACAGAGAAGTCAAGTCTAACATAACACATCTGATGGGCAAGGCACACGCCTTACTGGCTGGTAGCACACCTACAGAGGAGCAGGGAGCTATGCTAAGCAGGCAATAGAAAAGTCATGTATGTGTCTCATACACTGGGACCGGTAGTAATACTGGCTCTAAGACCATTAGACAGTAGTCTATTCATCATTACGTCCAACAATAACAAGACACTAAGCAAATGAGAAATGCTGTATGGCATAAAGACGCATTATATAACACAAGCTCCAGGCAGGCACACAATTATCAAGATATATATTGAGTCTCAGGAACTGTGCTACAGTTATTAACCTCTGTGGTGCAAATGGTTAGCGCGTTCGGTTGTTAACAGAAAGGTTGGTGGTTCAAGCCCACCCAGGGAAGTATCCTTTTTGCCGGCATGAAACACTTTAATGAAACACAGATACGTACCTCTGCTCTCTCCTGCTTAAGACCCTTTATCTGAACATTTCAATCCTCTGCGTTCTCTCTGCACCTGCAGTCAATTTCATAATTAGGATAGAAAACAAAAGGCCTAGCCCTGTAATACAACTGTAGGCATATGAGGAGGGGAAAATAAGTCAAAAGGCCATCAGCATTTGTTGATCTGGCTTGAAGGCTGTAAGTGTAAGGACCTTGTGGCGCAACGGTAGCGCGTCTGACTCCAGATCAGAAGGTTGCGTGGTCAAATCACGTCGGGGTCACTGCTTACCATTTTATTCCCCACTGAGTTCATATATTTCCTTTCGAAAACAAAGTCAAAGGAACGCAGCCTTGCATTGGCCGGGAATCGAACCCGGGCCTCCCGCGTGGCAGGCGAGAATTCTACCACTGAACCACCAATGCTTCACATGGAGAGTTCACAGGCATAGCTCTGTCCAAGACAGTGATCAGGTGCACACACTTAAATTGTACACATATGAACAAAGTGTGCGCAGCAGACATGACAACGCCAAAGTTTCACATGATGATGGCTTATATAAGACAAGCTCCAGGCAGGCACATACATATCAAGATATATATTGAGTCTAAGGAAAGATGCTGTAGTCACTCGTCTCTGTGGCGCAATCGGTTAGCGCGTTCGGCTGTTAACCGAAAGGTTGGTGGTTCAAGCCCACCCAGGGACGTATTATTTTGCCTGAATGAAACACTTGAATGGAAAACAGATACATACCTTTGCTCTCTCCTGCTGGACACCCTTTCCCTGAATATTTCAATTCTCTGCGTTCTCTCGGCACCTGCAGTCAATTTCATAATTAGGATAGAAAACAAAAGGTCAAGCTCTGTAATACAACTGTAGGCATATGAGGAGGGGAAAATAAGTCAAAAGGCCCACAGCATTTGTTGATCTGGCTCCGAAAGCTGTAAGTGTAAGGACCTCGTGGCGCAACGGTAGCGCGTCTGACTCCAGATCAGAAGGTTGCGTGTCCAAATCACGTCGGGGTCACTGCTTACCATTTTATTCCCCACTGAGGTCATATATTTCCTTTCGAAAACAAAGTCAAAAGAAAGCAGTCTTGCATTGGCCGGGAATCGAACCCGGGCCTCCCGCGTGGCAGGCGAGAATTCTACCACTGAACCACCAATGCTTCACATGGGTTGTTCACAGGCAGAGCTCTGCCCAAGACAGTGATCAGGTGCACACACTTAAATTGTACACATATGAACAAAGTGTGCGCAGCAGACATGATAACGCCAACGTTTCACATGAAGATGGCAAGAATCAGATGCAGGAGACTATAACTATGAATGTCTTTGCATTTGCTGAGGTCACTGGCTTGGGACTAGAGTTGTGTTTATCAGGGCATGATGGCAGGCTGCTCCCGACAAAAGTGGTTCACAGAATGCACCCGCCAGATCACCAGCACTATTGTGTTTCAGATTATCTCACTGAACTCTCCTCCTGGAAAATCCTTCCCACTGGCTTTCCCAGATTCTGTGTCCTCCCCTAAATGCTGGGGTGAAACGGGCAGAGTTCTGCGCCCTGCGTCCCTTTACGCGTCCCTAACGCGCTCCCAACGCGGCCTACAGCCCTGGTCGGGCACAGCCCTGGTCGGGCTTAGATCACTGGAGCCTTTTGTGACCAAGAACTCCGGAAGCCTAGGGTCAGGCCTGTTGCACAGGCATATTGTGCCTTGCCAATCCGGGATTGTTGTGTTTCAGGGCCTAGCCATCAATACTCCTGGGATTTCTTTCCCTGAGAACCCTCTTGTCCCTGTCCTCCCACAAGCCCCTGCTTTTATGTAAAATAAAGTGTGCACCATGGGCCTTCCCCTATTTGCTCTCTCCCCAATCTCTTTCTCCAAAGCTGAGCTCTGAAGGTAAATGTATCTATCTGAGTGAGGGGCTAGGGAGGGCCTTTCCCAGCAGTCTTACAAGTCAAGAGTTCAGAGAAAGCACCTGCTATGGGAGGGAGACTTTGCTCACAGAGAAGTCAAGTCTAACATAACACATCTGATGGGCAAGGCACACGCCTTACTGGCTGGTAGCACACCTACAGAGGAGCAGGGAGCTATGCTAAGCAGGCAACAGAAAAGTCATGTATGTGTCTCATACACTGGGACCGGTAGTAATACTGGCTCTAAGACCATTAGACAGTAGTCTATTCATCATTACGTCCAACAATAACAAGACACTAAGCAAATGAGAAATGCTGTATGGCATAAAGACGCATTATATAACACAAGCTCCAGGCAGGCACACAATTATCAAGATATATATTGAGTCTCAGGAACTGTGCTACAGTTATTAACCTCTGTGGTGCAAATGGTTAGTGCGTTCGGTTGTTAACAGAAAGGTTGGTGGTTCAAGCCCACCCAGGGAAGTATCCTTTTTGCCGGCATGAAACACTTTAATGAAACACAGATACGTACCTCTGCTCTCTCCTGCTTAAGACCCTTTATCTGAACATTTCAATCCTCTGCGTTCTCTCTGCACCTGCAGTCAATTTCATAATTAGGATAGAAAACAAAAGGCCTAGCCCTGTAATACAACTGTAGGCATATGAGGAGGGGAAAATAAGTCAAAAGGCCATCAGCATTTGTTGATCTGGCTTGAAGGCTGTAAGTGTAAGGACCTTGTGGCGCAACGGTAGCGCGTCTGACTCCAGATCAGAAGGTTGCGTGGTCAAATCACGTCGGGGTCACTGCTTACCATTTTATTCCCCACTGAGTTCATATATTTCCTTTCGAAAACAAAGTCAAAGGAACGCAGCCTTGCATTGGCCGGGAATCGAACCCGGGCCTCCCGCGTGGCAGGCGAGAATTCTACCACTGAACCACCAATGCTTCACATGGAGAGTTCACAGGCATAGCTCTGTCCAAGACAGTGATCAGGTGCACACACTTAAATTGTACACATATGAACAAAGTGTGCGCAGCAGACATGACAACGCCAAAGTTTCACATGATGATGGCTTATATAAGACAAGCTCCAGGCAGGCACATACATATCAAGATATATATTGAGTCTAAGGAAAGATGCTGTAGTCACTCGTCTCTGTGGCGCAATCGGTTAGCGCGTTCGGCTGTTAACCGAAAGGTTGGTGGTTCAAGCCCACCCAGGGACGTATTATTTTGCCTGAATGAAACACTTGAATGGAAAACAGATACATACCTTTGCTCTCTCCTGCTGGACACCCTTTCCCTGAATATTTCAATTCTCTGCGTTCTCTCGGCACCTGCAGTCAATTTCATAATTAGGATAGAAAACAAAAGGTCAAGCTCTGTAATACAACTGTAGGCATATGAGGAGGGGAAAATAAGTCAAAAGGCCCACAGCATTTGTTGATCTGGCTCCGAAAGCTGTAAGTGTAAGGACCTCGTGGCGCAACGGTAGCGCGTCTGACTCCAGATCAGAAGGTTGCGTGTCCAAATCACGTCGGGGTCACTGCTTACCATTTTATTCCCCACTGAGGTCATATATTTCCTTTCGAAAACAAAGTCAAAAGAAAGCAGTCTTGCATTGGCCGGGAATCGAACCCGGGCCTCCCGCGTGGCAGGCGAGAATTCTACCACTGAACCACCAATGCTTCACATGGGTTGTTCACAGGCAGAGCTCTGCCCAAGACAGTGATCAGGTGCACACACTTAAATTGTACACATATGAACAAAGTGTGCGCAGCAGACATGATAACGCCAACGTTTCACATGAAGATGGCAAGAATCAGATGCAGGAGACTATAACTATGAATGTCTTTGCATTTGCTGAGGTCACTGGCTTGGGACTAGAGTTGTGTTTATCAGGGCATGATGGCAGGCTGCTCCCGACAAAAGTGGTTCACAGAATGCACCCGCCAGATCACCAGCACTATTGTGTTTCAGATTATCTCACTGAACTCTCCTCCTGGAAAATCCTTCCCACTGGCTTTCCCAGATTCTGTGTCCTCCCCTAAATGCTGGGGTGAAACGGGCAGAGTTCTGCGCCCTGCGTCCCTTTACGCGTCCCTAACGCGCTCCCAACGCGGCCTACAGCCCTGGTCGGGCACAGCCCTGGTCGGGCTTAGATCACTGGAGCCTTTTGTGACCAAGAACTCCGGAAGCCTAGGGTCAGGCCTGTTGCACAGGCATATTGTGCCTTGCCAATCCGGGATTGTTGTGTTTCAGGGCCTAGCCATCAATACTCCTGGGATTTCTTTCCCTGAGAACCCTCTTGTCCCTGTCCTCCCACAAGCCCCTGCTTTTATGTAAAATAAAGTGTGCACCATGGGCCTTCCCCTATTTGCTCTCTCCCCAATCTCTTTCTCCAAAGCTGAGCTCTGAAGGTAAATGTATCTATCTGAGTGAGGGGCTAGGGAGGGCCTTTCCCAGCAGTCTTACAAGTCAAGAGTTCAGAGAAAGCACCTGCTATGGGAGGGAGACTTTGCTCACAGAGAAGTCAAGTCTAACATAACACATCTGATGGGCAAGGCACACGCCTTACTGGCTGGTAGCACACCTACAGAGGAGCAGGGAGCTATGCTAAGCAGGCAACAGAAAAGTCATGTATGTGTCTCATACACTGGGACCGGTAGTAATACTGGCTCTAAGACCATTAGACAGTAGTCTATTCATCATTACGTCCAACAATAACAAGACACTAAGCAAATGAGAAATGCTGTATGGCATAAAGACGCATTATATAACACAAGCTCCAGGCAGGCACACAATTATCAAGATATATATTGAGTCTCAGGAACTGTGCTACAGTTATTAACCTCTGTGGTGCAAATGGTTAGTGCGTTCGGTTGTTAACAGAAAGGTTGGTGGTTCAAGCCCACCCAGGGAAGTATCCTTTTTGCCGGCATGAAACACTTTAATGAAACACAGATACGTACCTCTGCTCTCTCCTGCTTAAGACCCTTTATCTGAACATTTCAATCCTCTGCGTTCTCTCTGCACCTGCAGTCAATTTCATAATTAGGATAGAAAACAAAAGGCCTAGCCCTGTAATACAACTGTAGGCATATGAGGAGGGGAAAATAAGTCAAAAGGCCATCAGCATTTGTTGATCTGGCTTGAAGGCTGTAAGTGTAAGGACCTTGTGGCGCAACGGTAGCGCGTCTGACTCCAGATCAGAAGGTTGCGTGGTCAAATCACGTCGGGGTCACTGCTTACCATTTTATTCCCCACTGAGTTCATATATTTCCTTTCGAAAACAAAGTCAAAGGAACGCAGCCTTGCATTGGCCGGGAATCGAACCCGGGCCTCCCGCGTGGCAGGCGAGAATTCTACCACTGAACCACCAATGCTTCACATGGAGAGTTCACAGGCATAGCTCTGTCCAAGACAGTGATCAGGTGCACACACTTAAATTGTACACATATGAACAAAGTGTGCGCAGCAGACATGACAACGCCAAAGTTTCACATGATGATGGCTTATATAAGACAAGCTCCAGGCAGGCACATACATATCAAGATATATATTGAGTCTAAGGAAAGATGCTGTAGTCACTCGTCTCTGTGGCGCAATCGGTTAGCGCGTTCGGCTGTTAACCGAAAGGTTGGTGGTTCAAGCCCACCCAGGGACGTATTATTTTGCCTGAATGAAACACTTGAATGGAAAACAGATACATACCTTTGCTCTCTCCTGCTGGACACCCTTTCCCTGAATATTTCAATTCTCTGCGTTCTCTCGGCACCTGCAGTCAATTTCATAATTAGGATAGAAAACAAAAGGTCAAGCTCTGTAATACAACTGTAGGCATATGAGGAGGGGAAAATAAGTCAAAAGGCCCACAGCATTTGTTGATCTGGCTCCGAAAGCTGTAAGTGTAAGGACCTCGTGGCGCAACGGTAGCGCGTCTGACTCCAGATCAGAAGGTTGCGTGTCCAAATCACGTCGGGGTCACTGCTTAACATTTTATTCCCCACTGAGGTCATATATTTCCTTTCGAAAACAAAGTCAAAAGAAAGCAGTCTTGCATTGGCCGGGAATCGAACCCGGGCCTCCCGCGTGGCAGGCGAGAATTCTACCACTGAACCACCAATGCTTCACATGGGTTGTTCACAGGCAGAGCTCTGCCCAAGACAGTGATCAGGTGCACACACTTAAATTGTACACATATGAACAAAGTGTGCGCAGCAGACATGATAACGCCAACGTTTCACATGAAGATGGCAAGAATCAGATGCAGGAGACTATAACTATGAATGTCTTTGCATTTGCTGAGGTCACTGGCTTGGGACTAGAGTTGTGTTTATCAGGGCATGATGGCAGGCTGCTCCCGACAAAAGTGGTTCACAGAATGCACCCGCCAGATCACCAGCACTATTGTGTTTCAGATTATCTCACTGAACTCTCCTCCTGGAAAATCCTTCCCACTGGCTTTCCCAGATTCTGTGTCCTCCCCTAAATGCTGGGGTGAAACGGGCAGAGTTCTGCGCCCTGCGTCCCTTTACGCGTCCCTAACGCGCTCCCAACGCGGCCTACAGCCCTGGTCGGGCTTAGATCACTGGAGCCTTTTGTGACCAAGAACTCCGGAAGCCTAGGGTCAGGCCTGTTGCACAGGCATATTCTGCCTTGCCAATCCGGGATTGTTGTGTTTCAGGGCCTAGCCATCAGTACTCCTGGGATTTCTTTCCCTGAGAACCCTCTTGTCCCTGTCCTCCCACAAGCCCCAGCTTTTATGTAAAATAAAGTGTGCACCATGGGCCTTCCCCTATTTGCTCTCTCCCCAATCTCTTTCTCCAAAGCTGAGCTCTGAAGGTAAATGTATCTATCTGAGTGAGGGGCTAGGGAGGGCCTTTCCCAGCAGTCTTACAAGTCAAGAGTTCAGAGAAAGCACCTGCTATGGGAGGGAGACTTTGCTCACAGAGAAGTCAAGTCTAACATAACACATCTGATGGGCAAGGCACACGCCTTACTGGCTGGTAGCACACCTACAGAGGAGCAGGGAGCTATGCTAATCAGGCAACAGAAAAGTCATGTATGTGTCTCATACACTGGGACCGGTAGTAATACTGGCTCTAAGACCATTAGACAGTAGTCTATTCATCATTACGTCCAACAATAACAAGACACTAAGCAAATGAGAAATGCTGTATGGCATAAAGACGCATTATATAACACAAGTTCCAGGCAGGCACACAATTATCAAGATATATATTGAGTCTCAGGAACTGTGCTACAGGTATTAACCTCTGTGGTGCAAATGGTTAGCGCGTTCGGTTGTTAACAGAAAGGTTGGTGGTTCAAGCCCACCCAGGGAAGTATCCTTTTTGCCGGCATGAAACACTTTAATGAAACACAGATACGTACCTCTGCTCTCTCCTGCTTAAGACCCTTTATCTGAACATTTCAATCCTCTGCGTTCTCTCTGCACCTGCAGTCAATTTCATAATTAGGATAGAAAACAAAAGGCCTAGCCCTGTAATACAACTCTAGGCATATGAGGAGGGGAAAATAAGTCAAAAGGCCATCAGCATTTGTTGATCTGGCTTGAAGGCTGTAAGTGTAAGGACCTTGTGGCGCAACGGTAGCGCGTCTGACTCCAGATCAGAAGGTTGCGTGGTCAAATCACGTCGGGGTCACTGCTTACCATTTTATTCCCCACTGAGTTCATATATTTCCTTTCGAAAACAAAGTCAAAGGAACGCAGCCTTGCATTGGCCGGGAATCGAACCCGGGCCTCCCGCGTGGCAGGCGAGAATTCTACCACTGAACCACCAATGCTTCACATGGAGAGTTCACAGGCATAGCTCTGTCCAAGACAGTGATCAGGTGCACACACTTAAATTGTACACATATGAACAAAGTGTGCGCAGCAGACATGACAACGCCAAAGTTTCACATGATGATGGCTTATATAAGACAAGCTCCAGGCAGGCACATACATATCAAGATATATATTGAGTCTAAGGAAAGATGCTGTAGTCACTCGTCTCTGTGGCGCAATCGGTTAGCGCGTTCGGCTGTTAACCGAAAGGTTGGTGGTTCAAGCCCACCCAGGGACGTATTATTTTGCCTGAATGAAACACTTGAATGGAAAACAGATACATACCTTTGCTCTCTCCTGCTGGACACCCTTTCCCTGAATATTTCAATTCTCTGCGTTCTCTCGGCACCTGCAGTCAATTTCATAATTAGGATAGAAAACAAAAGGTCAAGCTCTGTAATACAACTGTAGGCATATGAGGAGGGGAAAATAAGTCAAAAGGCCCACAGCATTTGTTGATCTGGCTCCGAAAGCTGTAAGTGTAAGGACCTCGTGGCGCAACGGTAGCGCGTCTGACTCCAGATCAGAAGGTTGCGTGTCCAAATCACGTCGGGGTCACTGCTTACCATTTTATTCCCCACTGAGGTCATATATTTCCTTTCGAAAACAAAGTCAAAAGAAAGCAGTCTTGCATTGGCCGGGAATCAAACCCGGGCCTCCCGCGTGGCAGGCGAGAATTCTACCGCTGAACCACCAATGCTTCACATGGGTTGTTCACAGGCAGAGCTCTGCCCAAGACAGTGATCAGGTGCACACACTTAAATTGTACACATATGAACAAAGTGTGCGCAGCAGACATGATAACGCCAACGTTTCACATGAAGATGGCAAGAATCAGATGCAGGAGACTATAACTATGAATGTCTTTGCATTTGCTGAGGTCACTGGCTTGGGACTAGAGTTGTGTTTATCAGGGCATGATGGCAGGCTGCTCCCGACAAAAGTGGTTCACAGAATGCACCCGCCAGATCACCAGCACTATTGTGTTTCAGATTATCTCACTGAACTCTCCTCCTGGAAAATCCTTCCCACTGGCTTTCCCAGATTCTGTGTCCTCCCCTAAATGCTGGGGTGAAACGGGCAGAGTTCTGCGCCCTGCGTCCCTTTACGCGTCCCTAACGCGCTCCCAACGCGGCCTACAGCCCTGGTCGGGCACAGCCCTGGTCGGGCTTAGATCACTGGAGCCTTTTGTGACCAAGAACTCCGGAAGCCTAGGGTCAGGCCTGTTGCACAGGCATATTGTGCCTTGCCAATCCGGGATTGTTGTGTTTCAGGGCCTAGCCATCAATACTCCTGGGATTTCTTTCCCTGAGAACCCTCTTGTCCCTGTCCTCCCACAAGCCCCTGCTTTTATGTAAAATAAAGTGTGCACCATGGGCCTTCCCCTATTTGCTCTCTCCCCAATCTCTTTCTCCAAAGCTGAGCTCTGAAGGTAAATGTATCTATCTGAGTGAGGGGCTAGGGAGGGCCTTTCCCAGCAGTCTTACAAGTCAAGAGTTCAGAGAAAGCACCTGCTATGGGAGGGAGACTTTGCTCACAGAAAAGTCAAGTCTAACATAACACATCTGATGGGCAAGGCACACGCCTTACTGGCTGGTAGCACACCTACAGAGGAGCAGGGAGCTATGCTAAGCAGGCAACAGAAAAGTCATGTATGTGTCTCATACACTGGGACCGGTAGTAATACTGACTCTAAGACCATTAGACAGTAGTCTATTCATCATTACGTCCAACAATAACAAGACACTAAGCAAATGAGAAATGCTGTATGGCATAAAGACGCATTATATAACACAAGCTCCAGGCAGGCACACAATTATCAAGATATATATTGAGTCTCAGGAACTGTGCTACAGTTATTAACCTCTGTGGTGCAAATGGTTAGCGCGTTCGGTTGTTAACAGAAAGGTTGGTGGTTCAAGCCCACCCAGGGAAGTATCCTTTTTGCCGGCATGAAACACTTTAATGAAACACAGATACGTACCTCTGCTCTCTCCTGCTTAAGACCCTTTATCTGAACATTTCAATCCTCTGCGTTCTCTCTGCACCTGCAGTCAATTTCATAATTAGGATAGAAAACAAAAGGCCTAGCCCTGTAATACAACTGTAGGCATATGAGGAGGGGAAAATAAGTCAAAAGGCCATCAGCATTTGTTGATCTGGCTTGAAGGCTGTAAGTGTAAGGACCTTGTGGCGCAACGGTAGCGCGTCTGACTCCAGATCAGAAGGTTGCGTGGTCAAATCACGTCGGGGTCACTGCTTACCATTTTATTCCCCACTGAGTTCATATATTTCCTTTCGAAAACAAAGTCAAAGGAACGCAGCCTTGCATTGGCCGGGAATCGAACCCGGGCCTCCCGCGTGGCAGGCGAGAATTCTACCACTGAACCACCAATGCTTCACATGGAGAGTTCACAGGCATAGCTCTGTCCAAGACAGTGATCAGGTGCACACACTTAAATTGTACACATATGAACAAAGTGTGCGCAGCAGACATGACAACGCCAAAGTTTCACATGATGATGGCTTATATAAGACAAGCTCCAGGCAGGCACATACATATCAAGATATATATTGAGTCTAAGGAAAGATGCTGTAGTCACTTGTCTCTGTGGCGCAATCGGTTAGCGCGTTCGGCTGTTAACCGAAAGGTTGGTGGTTCAAGCCCACCCAGGGACGTATTATTTTGCCTGAATGAAACACTTGAATGGAAAACAGATACATACCTTTGCTCTCTCCTGCTGGACACCCTTTCCCTGAATATTTCAATTCTCTGCGTTCTCTCGGCACCTGCAGTCAATTTCATAATTAGGATAGAAAACAAAAGGTCAAGCTCTGTAATACAACTGTAGGCATATGAGGAGGGGAAAATAAGTCAAAAGGCCCACAGCATTTGTTGATCTGGCTCCGAAAGCTGTAAGTGTAAGGACCTCGTGGCGCAACGGTAGCGCGTCTGACTCCAGATCAGAAGGTTGCGTGTCCAAATCACGTCGGGGTCACTGCTTACCATTTTATTCCCCACTGAGGTCATATATTTCCTTTCGAAAACAAAGTCAAAAGAAAGCAGTCTTGCATTGGCCGGGAATCGAACCCGGGCCTCCCGCGTGGCAGGCGAGAATTCTACCACTGAACCACCAATGCTTCACATGGGTTGTTCACAGGCAGAGCTCTGCCCAAGACAGTGATCAGGTGCACACACTTAAATTGTACACATATGAACAAAGTGTGCGCAGCAGACATGATAACGCCAACGTTTCACATGAAGATGGCAAGAATCAGATGCAGGAGACTATAACTATGAATGTCTTTGCATTTGCTGAGGTCACTGGCTTGGGACTAGAGTTGTGTTTATCAGGGCATGATGGCAGGCTGCTCCCGACAAAAGTGGTTCACAGAATGCACCCGCCAGATCACCAGCACTATTGTGTTTCAGATTATCTCACTGAACTCTCCTCCTGGAAAATCCTTCCCACTGGCTTTCCCAGATTCTGTGTCCTCCCCTAAATGCTGGGGTAAAACGGGCAGAGTTCTGCGCCCTGCGTCCCTTTACGCGTCCCTAACGCGCTCCCATCGCGGCCTACAGCCCTGGTCGGGCACAGCCCTGGTCGGGCTTAGATCACTGGAGCCTTTTGTGACCAAGAACTCCGGAAGCCTAGGGTCAGGCCTGTTGCACAGGCATATTGTGCCTTGCCAATCCGGGATTGTTGTGTTTCAGGGCCTAGCCATCAATACTCCTGGGATTTCTTTCCCTGAGAACCCTCTTGTCCCTGTCCTCCAACAAGCCCCAGCTTTTATGTAAAATAAAGTGTGCACCATGGGCCTTCCCCTATTTGCTCTCTCCCCAATCTCTTTCTCCAAAGCTGAGCTCTGAAGGTAAATGTATCTATCTGAGTGAGGGGCTAGGGAGGGCCTTTCCCAGCAGTCTTACAAGTCAAGAGTTCAGAGAAAGCACCTGCTATGGGAGGGAGACTTTGCTCACAGAGAAGTCAAGTCTAACATAACACATCTGATGGGCAAGGCACACGCCTTACTGGCTGGTAGCACACCTACAGAGGAGCAGGGAGCTATGCTAAGCAGGCAACAGAAAAGTCATGTATGTGTCTCATACACTGGGAACGGTAGTAATACTGGCTCTAAGACCATTAGACAGTAGTCTATTCATCATTACGTCCAACAATAACAAGACACTAAGCAAATGAGAAATGCTGTATGGCATAAAGACGCATTATATAACACAAGCTCCAGGCAGGCACACAATTATCAAGATATATATTGAGTCTCAGGAACTGTGCTACAGTTATTAACCTCTTTGGTGCAAATGGTTAGCGCGTTCGGTTGTTAACAGAAAGGTTGGTGGTTCAAGCCCACCCAGGGAAGTATCCTTTTTGCCGGCATGAAACACTTTAATGAAACACAGATACGTACCTCTGCTCTCTCCTGCTTAAGACCCTTTATCTGAACATTTCAATCCTCTGCGTTCTCTCTGCACCTGCAGTCAATTTCATAATTAGGATAGAAAACAAAAGGCCTAGCCCTGTAATACAACTGTAGGCATATGAGGAGGGGAAAATAAGTCAAAAGGCCATCAGCATTTGTTGATCTGGCTTGAAGGCTGTAAGTGTAAGGACCTTGTGGCGCAACGGTAGCGCGTCTGACTCCAGATCAGAAGGTTGCGTGGTCAAATCACGTCGGGGTCACTGCTTACCATTTTATTCCCCACTGAGTTCATATATTTCCTTTCGAAAACAAAGTCAAAGGAACGCAGCCTTGCATTGGCCGGGAATCGAACCCGGGCCTCCCGCGTGGCAGGCGAGAATTCTACCACTGAACCACCAATGCTTCACATGGAGAGTTCACAGGCATAGCTCTGTCCAAGACAGTGATCAGGTGCACACACTTAAATTGTACACATATGAACAAAGTGTGCGCAGCAGACATGACAACGCCAAAGTTTCACATGATGATGGCTTATATAAGACAAGCTCCAGGCAGGCACATACATATCAAGATATATATTGAGTCTAAGGAAAGATGCTGTAGTCACTCGTCTCTGTGGCGCAATCGGTTAGCGCGTTCGGCTGTTAACCGAAAGGTTGGTGGTTCAAGCCCACCCAGGGACGTATTATTTTGCCTGAATGAAACACTTGAATGGAAAACAGATACATACCTTTGCTCTCTCCTGCTGGACACCCTTTCCCTGAATATTTCAATTCTCTGCGTTCTCTCGGCACCTGCAGTCAATTTCATAATTAGGATAGAAAACAAAAGGTCAAGCTCTGTAATACAACTGTAGGCATATGAGGAGGGGAAAATAAGTCAAAAGGCCCACAGCATTTGTTGATCTGGCTCCGAAAGCTGTAAGTGTAAGGACCTCGTGGCGCAACGGTAGCGCGTCTGACTCCAGATCAGAAGGTTGCGTGTCCAAATCACGTCGGGGTCACTGCTTACCATTTTATTCCCCACTGAGGTCATATATTTCCTTTCGAAAACAAAGTCAAAAGAAAGCAGTCTTGCATTGGCCGGGAATCAAACCCGGGCCTCCCGCGTGGCAGGCGAGAATTCTACCACTGAACCACCAATGCTTCACATGGGTTGTTCACAGGCAGAGCTCTGCCCAAGACAGTGATCAGGTGCACACACTTAAATTGTACACATATGAACAAAGTGTGCGCAGCAGACATGATAACGCCAACGTTTCACATGAAGATGGCAAGAATCAGATGCAGGAGACTATAACTATGAATGTCTTTGCATTTGCTGAGGTCACTGGCTTGGGACTAGAGTTGTGTTTATCAGGGCATGATGGCAGGCTGCTCCCGACAAAAGTGGTTCACAGAATGCACCCGCCAGATCACCAGCACTATTGTGTTTCAGATTATCTCACTGAACTCTCCTCCTGGAAAATCCTTCCCACTGGCTTTCCCAGATTCTGTGTCCTCCCCTAAATGCTGGGGTAAAACGGGCAGAGTTCTGCGCCCTGCGTCCCTTTACGCGTCCCTAACGCGCTCCCATCGCGGCCTACAGCCCTGGTCGGGCACAGCCCTGGTCGGGCTTAGATCACTGGAGCCTTTTGTGACCAAGAACTCCGGAAGCCTAGGGTCAGGCCTGTTGCACAGGCATATTGTGCCTTGCCAATCCGGGATTGTTGTGTTTCAGGGCCTAGCCATCAATACTCCTGGGATTTCTTTCCCTGAGAACCCTCTTGTCCCTGTCCTCCCACAAGCCCCAGCTTTTATGTAAAATAAAGTGTGCACCATGGGCCTTCCCCTATTTGCTCTCTCCCCAATCTCTTTCTCCAAAGCTGAGCTCTGAAGGTAAATGTATCTATCTGAGTGAGGGGCTAGGGAGGGCCTTTCCCAGCAGTCTTACAAGTCAAGAGTTCAGAGAAAGCACCTGCTATGGGAGGGAGACTTTGCTCACAGAGAAGTCAAGTCTAACATAACACATCTGATGGGCAAGGCACACGCCTTACTGGCTGGTAGCACACCTACAGAGGAGCAGGGAGCTATGCTAAGCAGGCAACAGAAAAGTCATGTATGTGTCTCATACACTGGGACCGGTAGTAATACTGGCTCTAAGACCATTAGACAGTAGTCTATTCATCATTACGTCCAACAATAACAAGACACTAAGCAAATGAGAAATGCTGTATGGCATAAAGACGCATTATATAACACAAGCTCCAGGCAGGCACACAATTATCAAGATATATATTGAGTCTCAGGAACTGTGCTACAGTTATTAACCTCTGTGGTGCAAATGGTTAGCGCGTTCGGTTGTTAACAGAAAGGTTGGTGGTTCAAGCCCACCCAGGGAAGTATCCTTTTTGCCGGCATGAAACACTTTAATGAAACACAGATACGTACCTCTGCTCTCTCCTGCTTAAGACCCTTTATCTGAACATTTCAATCCTCTGCGTTCTCTCTGCACCTGCAGTCAATTTCATAATTAGGATAGAAAACAAAAGGCCTAGCCCTGTAATACAACTGTAGGCATATGAGGAGGGGAAAATAAGTCAAAAGGCCATCAGCATTTGTTGATCTGGCTTGAAGGCTGTAAGTGTAAGGACCTTGTGGCGCAACGGTAGCGCGTCTGACTCCAGATCAGAAGGTTGCGTGGTCAAATCACGTCGGGGTCACTGCTTACCATTTTATTCCCCACTGAGTTCATATATTTCCTTTCGAAAACAAAGTCAAAGGAACGCAGCCTTGCATTGGCCGGGAATCGAACCCGTGCCCCGCGTGGCAGGCGAGAATTCTACCACTGAACCACCAATGCTTCACATGGAGAGTTCACAGGCATAGCTCTGTCCAAGACAGTGATCAGGTGCACACACTTAAATTGTACACATATGAACAAAGTGTGCGCAGCAGACATGACAACGCCAAAGTTTCACATGATGATGGCTTATATAAGACAAGCTCCAGGCAGGCACATACATATCAAGATATATATTGAGTCTAAGGAAAGATGCTGTAGTCACTCGTCTCTGTGGCGCAATCGGTTAGCGCGTTCGGCTGTTAACCGAAAGGTTGGTGGTTCAAGCCCACCCAGGGAAGTATTATTTTGCCTGAATGAAACACTTGAATGGAAAACAGATACATACCTTTGCTCTCTCCTGCTGGACACCCTTTCCCTGAATATTTCAATTCTCTGCGTTCTCTCGGCACCTGCAGTCAATTTCATAATTAGGATAGAAAACAAAAGGTCAAGCTCTGTAATACAACTGTAGGCATATGAGGAGGGGAAAATAAGTCAAAAGGCCCACAGCATTTGTTGATCTGGCTCCGAAAGCTGTAAGTGTAAGGACCTCGTGGCGCAACGGTAGCGCGTCTGACTCCAGATCAGAAGGTTGCGTGTCCAAATCACGTCGGGGTCACTGCTTACCATTTTATTCCCCACTGAGGTCATATATTTCCTTTCGAAAACAAAGTCAAAAGAAAGCAGTCTTGCATTGGCCGGGAATCGAACCCGGGCCTCCCGCGTGGCAGGCGAGAATTCTACCACTGAACCACCAATGCTTCACATCGGATGTTCACAGGCAGAGCTCTGCCTAAGACAGTGATCAGGTGCACACACTTAAATTGTACACATATGAACAAAGTGTGCGCAGCAGACATGATAACGCCAACGTTTCACATGAAGATGGCAAGAATCAGATGCAGGAGACTATAACTATGAATGTCTTTGCATTTGCTGAGGTCACTGGCTTGGGACTAGAGTTGTGTTTATCAGGGCATGATGGCAGGCTGCTCCCGACAAAAGTGGTTCACAGAATGCACCCGCCAGATCACCAGCACTATTGTGTTTCAGATTATCTCACTGAACTCTCCCCCTGGAAAATCCTTCCCACTGGCTTTCCCAGATTCTGTGTCCTCCCCTAAATGCTGGGGTGAAACGGGCAGAGTTCTGCGCCCTGCGTCCCTTTACGCGTCCCTAACGCGCTCCCAACGCGGCCTACAGCCCTGGTCGGGCTTAGATCACTGGAGCCTTTTGTGACCAAGAACTCCGGAAGCCTAGGGTCAGGCCTGTTGCACAGGCATATTGTGCCTTGCCAATCCGGGATTGTTGTGTTTCAGGGCCTAGCCATCAATACTCCTGGGATTTCTTTCCCTGAGAACCCTCTTGTCCCTGTCCTCCCACAAGCCCCAGCTTTTATGTAAAATAAAGTGTGCACCATGGGCCTTCCCCTATTTGCTCTCTCCCCAATCTCTTTCTCCAAAGCTGAGCTCTGAAGGTAAATGTATCTATCTGAGTGAGGGGCTAGGGAGGGCCTTTCCCAGCAGTCTTACAAGTCAAGAGTTCAGAGAAAGCACCTGCTATGGGAGGGAGACTTTGCTCACAGAGAAGTCAAGTCTAACATAACACATCTGATGGGCAAGGCACACGCCTTACTGGCTGGTAGCACACCTACAGAGGAGCAGGGAGCTATGCTAAGCAGGCAACAGAAAAGTCATGTATGTGTCTCATACACTGGGACCGGTAGTAATACTGGCTCTAAGACCATTAGACAGTAGTCTATTCATCATTACGTCCAACAATAACAAGACACTAAGCAAATGAGAAATGCTGTATGGCATAAAGACGCATTATATAACACAAGCTCCAGGCAGGCATACAATTATCAAGATATATATTGAGTCTCAGGAACTGTGCTACAGTTATTAACCTCTGTGGTGCAAATGGTTAGCGCGTTCGGTTGTTAACAGAAAGGTTGGTGGTCCAAGCCCACCCAGGGAAGTATCCTTTTTGCCGGCATGAAACACTTTAATGAAACACAGATACGTACCTCTGCTCTCTCCTGCTTAAGACCCTTTATCTGAACATTTCAATCCTCTGCGTTCTCTCTGCACCTGCAGTCAATTTCATAATTAGGATAGAAAACAAAAGGCCTAGCCCTGTAATACAACTGTAGGCATATGAGGAGGGGAAAATAAGTCAAAAGGCCATCAGCATTTGTTGATCTGGCTTGAAGGCTGTAAGTGTAAGGACCTTGTGGCGCAACGGTAGCGCGTCTGACTCCAGATCAGAAGGTTGCGTGGTCAAATCACGTCGGGGTCACTGCTTACCATTTTAGTCCCCACTGAGTTCATATATTTCCTTTCGAAAACAAAGTCAAAGGAACGCAGCCTTGCATTGGCCGGGAATCGAACCCGGGCCTCCCGCGTGGCAGGCGAGAATTCTACCACTGAACCACCAATGCTTCACATGGGGAGTTCACAGGCATAGCTCTGTCCAAGACAGTGATCAGGTGCACACACTTAAATTGTACACATATGAACAAAGTGTGCGCAGCAGACATGACAACGCCAAAGTTTCACATGATGATGGCTTATATAAGACAAGCTCCAGGCAGGCACATACATATCAAGATATATATTGAGTCTAAGGAAAGATGCTGTAGTCACTCGTCTCTGTGGCGCAATCGGTTAGCGCGTTCGGCTGTTAACCGAAAGGTTGGTGGTTCAAGCCCACCCAGGGACGTATTATTTTGCCTGAATGAAACACTTGAATGGAAAACAGATACATACCTTTGCTCTCTCCTGCTGGACACCCTTTCCCTGAATATTTCAATTCTCTGCGTTCTCTCGGCACCTGCAGTCAATTTCATAATTAGGATAGAAAACAAAAGGTCAAGCTCTGTAATACAACTGTAGGCATATGAGGAGGGGAAAATAAGTCAAAAGGCCCACAGCATTTGTTGATCTGGCTCCGAAAGCTGTAAGTGTAAGGACCTCGTGGCGCAACGGTAGCGCGTCTGACTCCAGATCAGAAGGTTGCGTGTTCAAATCACGTCGGGGTCACTGCTTACCATTTTATTCCCCACTGAGGTCATATATTTCCTTTCGAAAACAAAGTCAAAAGAAAGCAGTCTTGCATTGGCTGGGAATCGAAACCGGGCCTCCCGCGTGGCAGGCGAGAATTCTACCACTGAACCACCAATGCTTCACATGGGTTGTTCACAGGCAGAGCTCTGCCCAAGACAGTGATCAGGTGCACACACTTAAATTGTACACATATGAACAAAGTGTGCGCAGCAGACATGATAACGCCAACGTTTCACATGAAGATGGCAAGAATCAGATGCAGGAGACTATAACTACGAATGTCTTTGCATTTGCTGAGGTCACTGGCTTGGGACTAGAGTTGTGTTTATCAGGGCATGATGGCAGGCTGCTCCCGACAAAAGTGGTTCACAGAATGCACCCGCCAGATCACCAGCACTATTGTGTTTCAGATTATCTCACTGAACTCTCCTCCTGGAAAATCCTTCCCACTGGCTTTCCCAGATTCTGTGTCCTCCCCTAAATGCTGGGGTGAAACGGGCAGAGTTCTGCGCCCTGCGTCCCTTTACGCGTCCCTAACGCGCTCCCAACGCGGCCTACAGCCCTGGTCGGGCTTAGATCACTGGAGCCTTTTGTGACCAAGAACTCCGGAAGCCTAGGGTCAGGCCTGTTGCACAGGCATATTGTGCCTTGCCAATCCGGGATTGTTGTGTTTCAGGGCCTAGCCATCAATACTCCTGGGATTTCTTTCCCTGAGAACCCTCTTGTCCCTGTCCTCCCACAAGCCCCTGCTTTTATGTAAAATAAAGTGTGCACCATGGGCCTTCCCCTATTTGCTCTCTCCCCAATCTCTTTCTCCAAAGCTGAGCTCTGAAGGTAAATGTATCTATCTGAGTGAGGGGCTAGGGAGGGCCTTTCCCAGCAGTCTTACAAGTCAAGAGTTCAGAGAAAGCACCTGCTATGGGAGGGAGACTTTGCTCACAGAGAAGTCAAGTCTAACATAACACATCTGATGGGCAAGGCACACGCCTTACTGGCTGGTAGCACACCTACAGAGGAGCAGGGAGCTATGCTAAGCAGGCAACAGAAAAGTCATGTATGTGTCTCATACACTGGGACCGGTAGTAATACTGGCTCTAAGACCATTAGACAGTAGTCTATTCATCATTACGTCCAACAATAACAAGACACTAAGCAAATGAGAAATGCTGTATGGCATAAAGACGCATTATATAACACAAGCTCCAGGCAGGCATACAATTATCAAGATATATATTGAGTCTCAGGAACTGTGCTACAGTTATTAACCTCTGTGGTGCAAATGGTTAGCGCGTTCGGTTGTTAACAGAAAGGTTGGTGGTCCAAGCCCACCCAGGGAAGTATCCTTTTTGCCGGCATGAAACACTTTAATGAAACACAGATACGTACCTCTGCTCTCTCCTGCTTAAGACCCTTTATCTGAACATTTCAATCCTCTGCGTTCTCTCTGCACCTGCAGTCAATTTCATAATTAGGATAGAAAACAAAAGGCCTAGCCCTGTAATACAACTGTAGGCATATGAGGAGGGGAAAATAAGTCAAAAGGCCATCAGCATTTGTTGATCTGGCTTGAAGGCTGTAAGTGTAAGGACCTTGTGGCGCAACGGTAGCGCGTCTGACTCCAGATCAGAAGGTTGCGTGGTCAAATCACGTCGGGGTCACTGCTTACCATTTTAGTCCCCACTGAGTTCATATATTTCCTTTCGAAAACAAAGTCAAAGGAACGCAGCCTTGCATTGGCCGGGAATCGAACCCGGGCCTCCCGCGTGGCAGGCGAGAATTCTACCACTGAACCACCAATGCTTCACATGGGGAGTTCACAGGCATAGCTCTGTCCAAGACAGTGATCAGGTGCACACACTTAAATTGTACACATATGAACAAAGTGTGCGCAGCAGACATGACAACGCCAAAGTTTCACATGATGATGGCTTATATAAGACAAGCTCCAGGCAGGCACATACATATCAAGATATATATTGAGTCTAAGGAAAGATGCTGTAGTCACTCGTCTCTGTGGCGCAATCGGTTAGCGCGTTCGGCTATTAACCGAAAGGTTGGTGGTTCAAGCCCACCCAGGGACGTATTATTTTGCCTGAATGAAACACTTGAATGGAAAACAGATACATACCTTTGCTCTCTCCTGCTGGACACCCTTTCCCTGAATATTTCAATTCTCTGCGTTCTCTCGGCACCTGCAGTCAATTTCATAATTAGGATAGAAAACAAAAGGTCAAGCTCTGTAATACAACTGTAGGCATATGAGGAGGGGAAAATAAGTCAAAAGGCCCACAGCATTTGTTGATCTGGCTCCGAAAGCTGTAAGTGTAAGGACCTCGTGGCGCAACGGTAGCGCGTCTGACTCCAGATCAGAAGGTTGCGTGTTCAAATCACGTCGGGGTCACTGCTTACCATTTTATTCCCCACTGAGGTCATATATTTCCTTTCGAAAACAAAGTCAAAAGAAAGCAGTCTTGCATTGGCTGGGAATCGAAACCTGGCCTCCCGCGTGGCAGGCGAGAATTCTACCACTGAACCACCAATGCTTCACATGGGTTGTTCACAGGCAGAGCTCTGCCCAAGACAGTGATCAGGTGCACACACTTAAATTGTACACATATGAACAAAGTGTGCGCAGCAGACATGATAACGCCAACGTTTCACATGAAGATGGCAAGAATCAGATGCAGGAGACTATAACTATGAATGTCTTTGCATTTGCTGAGGTCACTGGCTTGGGACTAGAGTTGTGTTTATCAGGGCATGATGGCAGGCTGCTCCCGACAAAAGTGGTTCACAGAATGCACCCGCCAGATCACCAGCACTATTGTGTTTCAGATTATCTCACTGAACTCTCCTCCTGGAAAATCCTTCCCACTGGCTTTCCCAGATTCTGTGTCCTCCCCTAAATGCTGGGGTGAAACGGGCAGAGTTCTGCGCCCTGCGTCCCTTTACGCGTCCCTAACGCGCTCCCAACGCGGCCTACAGCCCTGGTCGGGCACAGCCCTGGTCGGGCTTAGATCACTGGAGCCTTTTGTGACCAAGAACTCCGGAAGCCTAGGGTCAGGCCTGTTGCACAGGCATATTGTGCCTTGCCAATCCGGGATTGTTGTGTTTCAGGGCCTAGCCATCAATACTCCTGGGATTTCTTTCCCTGAGAACCCTCTTGTCCCTGTCCTCCCACAAGCCCCTGCTTTTATGTAAAATAAAGTGTGCACCATGGGCCTTCCCCTATTTGCTCTCTCCCCAATCTCTTTCTCCAAAGCTGAGCTCTGAAGGTAAATGTATCTATCTGAGTGAGGGGCTAGGGAGGGCCTTTCCCAGCAGTCTTACAAGTCAAGAGTTCAGAGAAAGCACCTGCTATGGGAGGGAGACTTTGCTCACAGAGAAGTCAAGTCTAACATAACACATCTGATGGGCAAGGCACACGCCTTACTGGCTGGTAGCACACCTACAGAGGAGCAGGGAGCTATGCTAAGCAGGCAACAGAAAAGTCATGTATGTGTCTCATACACAGGGACCGGTAGTAATACTGGCTCTAAGACCATTAGACAGTAGTCTATTCATCATTACGTCCAACAATAACAAGACACTAAGCAAATGAGAAATGCTGTATGGCATAAAGACGCATTATATAACACAAGCTCCAGGCAGGCACACAATTATCAAGATATATATTGAGTCTCAGGAACTGTGCTACAGTTATTAACCTCTGTGGTGCAAATGGTTAGCGCGTTCGGTTGTTAACAGAAAGGTTGGTGGTTCAAGCCCACCCAGGGAAGTATCCTTTTTGCCGGCATGAAACACTTTAATGAAACA
>NC_136058.1:377693993-377696493 GCF_964261635.1 Lissotriton helveticus
TAGGCATATGAGGAGGGGAAAATAAGTCAAAAGGCCATCAGCATTTGTTGATCTGGCTTGAAGGCTGTAAGTATAAGGACCTTGTGGCGCAACGGTAGCGCGTCTGACTCCAGATCAGAAGGTTGCGTGGTCAAATCACGTCGGGGTCACTGCTTACCATTTTATTCCCCACTGAGTTCATATATTTCCTTTCGAAAACAAAGTCAAAGGAACGCAGCCTTGCATTGGCCGGGAATCGAACCCGGGCCTCCCGCGTGGCAGGCGAGAATTCTACCACTGAACCACCAATGCTTCACATGGGGAGTTCACAGGCATAGCTCTGTCCAAGACAGTGATCAGGTGCACACACTTAAATTGTACACATATGAACAAAGTGTGCGCAGCAGACATGACAACGCCAAAGTTTCACATGATGATGGCTTATATAAGACAAGCTCCAGGCAGGCACATACATATCAAGATATATATTGAGTCTAAGGAAAGATGCTGTAGTCACTCGTCTCTGTGGCGCAATCGGTTAGCGCGTTCGGCTGTTAACCGAAAGGTTGGTGGTTCAAGCCCACCCAGGGACGTATTATTTTGCCTGAATGAAACACTTGAATGGAAAACAGATACATACCTTTGCTCTCTCCTGCTGGACACCCTTTCCCTGAATATTTCAATTCTCTGCGTTCTCTCGGCACCTGCAGTCAATTTCATAATTAGGATAGAAAACAAAAGGTCAAGCTCTGTAATACAACTGTAGGCATATGAGGAGGGGAAAATAAGTCAAAAGGCCCACAGCATTTGTTGATCTGGCTCCGAAAGCTGTAAGTGTAAGGACCTCGTGGCGCAACGGTAGCGCGTCTGACTCCAGATCAGAAGGTTGCGTGTTCAAATCACGTCGGGGTCACTGCTTACCATTTTATTCCCCACTGAGGTCATATATTTCCTTTCAAAAACAAAGTCAAAAGAAAGCAGTCTTGCATTGGCCGGGAATCGAACCCGGGCCTCCCGCGTGGCAGGCGAGAATTCTACCACTGAACCACCAATGCTTCACATGGGTTGTTCACAGGCAGAGCTCTGCCCAAGACAGTGATCAGGTGCACACACTTAAATTGTACACATATGAACAAAGTGTGCGCAGCAGACATGATAACGCCAACGTTTCACATGAAGATGGCAAGAATCAGATGCAGGAGACTATAACTATGAATGTCTTTGCATTTGCTGAGGTCACTGGCTTGGGACTAGAGTTGTGTTTATCAGTGCATGATGGCAGGCTGCTCCCGACAAAAGTGGTTCACAGAATGCACCCGCCAGATCACCAGCACTATTGTGTTTCAGATTATCTCACTGAACTCTCCTCCTGGAAAATCCTTCCCACTGGCTTTCCCAGATTCTGTGTCCTCCCCTAAATGCTGGGGTGAAACGGGCAGAGTTCTGCGCCCTGCGTCCCTTTACGCGTCCCTAACGCGCTCCCAACGCGGCCTACAGCCCTGGTCGGGCTTAGATCACTGGAGCCTTTTGTGACCAAGAACTCCGGAAGCCTAGGGTCAGGCCTGTTGCACAGGCATATTGTGCCTTGCCAATCCGGGATTGTTGTGTTTCAGGGCCTAGCCATCAATACTCCTGGGATTTCTTTCCCTGAGAACCCTCTTGTCCCTGTCCTCCCACAAGCCCCAGCTTTTATGTAAAATAAAGTGTGCACCATGGGCCTTCCCCTATTTGCTCTCTCCCCAATCTCTTTCTCCAAAGCTGAGCTCTGAAGGTAAATGTATCTATCTGAGTGAGGGGCTAGGGAGGGCCTTTCCCAGCAGTCTTACAAGTCAAGAGTTCAGAGAAAGCACCTGCTATGGGAGGGAGACTTTGCTCACAGAGAAGTCAAGTCTAACATAACACATCTGATGGGCAAGGCACACGCCTTACTGGCTGGTAGCACACCTACAGAGGAGCAGGGAGCTATGCTAAGCAGGCAACAGAAAAGTCATGTATGTGTCTCATACACTGGGACCGGTAGTAATACTGGCTCTAAGACCATTAGACAGTAGTCTATTCATCATTACGTCCAACAATAACAAGACACTAAGCAAATGAGAAATGCTGTATGGCATAAAGACGCATTATATAACACAAGCTCCAGGCAGGCACACAATTATCAAGATATATATTGAGTCTCAGGAACTGTGCTACAGTTATTAACCTCTGTGGTGCAAATGGTTAGCGCGTTCGGTTGTTAACAGAAAGGTTGGTGGTTCAAGCCCACCCAGGGAAGTATCCTTTTTGCCGGCATGAAACACTTTAATGAAACACAGATACGTACCTCTGCTCTCTCCTGCTTAAGACCCTTTATCTGAACATTTCAATCCTCTGCGTTCTCTCTGCACCTGCAGTCAATTTCATAATTAGGATAGAAAACAAAAGGCCTAGCCCTGTAATACAACTGTAGGCATATGAGGAGGGGAAAATAAGTCAAAAGGCCATCAGCATTTGTTGATCTGGCTTGAAGGCTGTAAGTGTA
>NC_136058.1:377701493-377716493 GCF_964261635.1 Lissotriton helveticus
AAAACAAAGTCATAGGAACGCAGCCTTGCATTGGCCGGGAATCGAACCCGGGCCTCCCGCGTGGCAGGCGAGAATTCTACCACTGAACCACCAATGCTTCACATGGGGAGTTCACAGGCATAGCTCTGTCCAAGACAGTGATCAGGTGCACACACTTAAATTGTACACAGATGAACAAAGTGTGCGCAGCAGACATGACAACGCCAAAGTTTCACATGATGATGGCTTATATAAGACAAGCTCCAGGCAGGCACATACATATCAAGATATATATTGAGTCTAAGGAAAGATGCTGTAGTCACTCGTCTCTGTGGCGCAATCGGTTAGCGCGTTCGGCTGTTAACCGAAAGGTTGGTGGTTCAAGCCCACCCAGGGACGTATTATTTTGCCTGAATGAAACACTTGAATGGAAAACAGATACATACCTTTGCTCTCTCCTGCTGGACACCCTTTCCCTGAATATTTCAATTCTCTGCGTTCTCTCGGCACCTGCAGTCAATTTCATAATTAGGATAGAAAACAAAAGGTCAAGCTCTGTAATACAACTGTAGGCATATGAGGAGGGGAAAATAAGTCAAAAGGCCCACAGCATTTGTTGATCTGGCTCCGAAAGCTGTAAGTGTAAGGACCTTGTGGCGCAACGGTAGCGCGTCTGACTCCAGATCAGAAGGTTGCGTGTTCAAATCACGTCGGGGTCACTGCTTACCATTTTATTCCCCACTGAGGTCATATATTTCCTTTCGAAAACAAAGTCAAAAGAAAGCAGTCTTGCATTGGCCAGGAATCTAACCCGGGCCTCCCGCGTGGCAGGCGAGAATTCTACCACTGAACCACCAATGCTTCACATGGGTTGTTCACAGGCAGAGCTCTGCCCAAGACAGTGATCAGGTGCACACACTTAAATTGTACACATATGAACAAAGTGTGCGCAGCAGACATGATAACGCCAACGTTTCACATGAAGATGGCAAGAATCAGATGCAGGAGACTATAACTATGAATGTCTTTGCATTTGCTGAGGTCACTGGCTTGGGACTAGAGTTGTGTTTATCAGGGCATGATGGCAGGCTGCTCCCGACAAAAGTGGTTCACAGAATGCACCCGCCAGATCACCAGCACTATTGTGTTTCAGATTATCTCACTGAACTCTCCCCCTGGAAAATCCTTCCCACTGGCTTTCCCAGATTCTGTGTCCTCCCCTAAATGCTGGGGTGAAACGGGCAGAGTTCTGCGCCCTGCGTCCCTTTACGCGTCCCTAACGCGCTCCCAACGCGGCCTACAGCCCTGGTCGGGCTTAGATCACTGGAGCCTTTTGTGACCAAGAACTCCGGAAGCCTAGGGTCAGGCCTGTTGCACAGGCATATTGTGCCTTGCCAATCCGGGATTGTTGTGTTTCAGGGCCTAGCCATCAATACTCCTGGGATTTCTTTCCCTGAGAACCCTCTTGTCCCTGTCCTCCCACAAGCCCCAGCTTTTATGTAAAATAAAGTGTGCACCATGGGCCTTCCCCTATTTGCTCTCTCCCCAATCTCTTTCTCCAAAGCTGAGCTCTGAAGGTAAATGTATCTATCTGAGTGAGGGGCTAGGGAGGGCCTTTCCCAGCAGTCTTACAAGTCAAGAGTTCAGAGAAAGCACCTGCTATGGGAGGGAGACTTTGCTCACAGAGAAGTCAAGTCTAACATAACACATCTGATGGGCAAGGCACACGCCTTACTGGCTGGTAGCACACCTACAGAGGAGCAGGGAGCTATGCTAAGCAGGCAACAGAAAAGTCATGTATGTGTCTCATACACTGGGACCGGTAGTAATACTGGCTCTAAGACCATTAGACAGTAGTCTATTCATCATTACGTCCAACAATAACAAGACACTAAGCAAATGAGAAATGCTGTATGGCATAAAGACGCATTATATAACACAAGCTCCAGGCAGGCATACAATTATCAAGATATATATTGAGTCTCAGGAACTGTGCTACAGTTATTAACCTCTGTGGTGCAAATGGTTAGCGCGTTCGGTTGTTAACAGAAAGGTTGGTGGTCCAAGCCCACCCAGGGAAGTATCCTTTTTGCCGGCATGAAACACTTTAATGAAACACAGATACGTACCTCTGCTCTCTCCTGCTTAAGACCCTTTATCTGAACATTTCAATCCTCTGCGTTCTCTCTGCACCTGCAGTCAATTTCATAATTAGGATAGAAAACAAAAGGCCTAGCCCTGTAATACAACTGTAGGCATATGAGGAGGGGAAAATAAGTCAAAAGGCCATCAGCATTTGTTGATCTGGCTTGAAGGCTGTAAGTGTAAGGACCTTGTGGCGCAACGGTAGCGCGTCTGACTCCAGATCAGAAGGTTGCGTGGTCAAATCACGTCGGGGTCACTGCTTACCATTTTAGTCCCCACTGAGTTCATATATTTCCTTTCGAAAACAAAGTCAAAGGAACGCAGCCTTGCATTGGCCGGGAATCGAACCCGGGCCTCCCGCGTGGCAGGCGAGAATTCTACCACTGAACCACCAATGCTTCACATGGGGAGTTCACAGGCATAGCTCTGTCCAAGACAGTGATCAGGTGCACACACTTAAATTGTACACATATGAACAAAGTGTGCGCAGCAGACATGACAACGCCAAAGTTTCACATGATGATGGCTTATATAAGACAAGCTCCAGGCAGGCACATACATATCAAGATATATATTGAGTCTAAGGAAAGATGCTGTAGTCACTCGTCTCTGTGGCGCAATCGGTTAGCGCGTTCGGCTGTTAACCGAAAGGTTGGTGGTTCAAGCCCACCCAGGGACGTATTATTTTGCCTGAATGAAACACTTGAATGGAAAACAGATACATACCTTTGCTCTCTCCTGCTGGACACCCTTTCCCTGAATATTTCAATTCTCTGCGTTCTCTCGGCACCTGCAGTCAATTTCATAATTAGGATAGAAAACAAAAGGTCAAGCTCTGTAATACAACTGTAGGCATATGAGGAGGGGAAAATAAGTCAAAAGGCCCACAGCATTTGTTGATCTGGCTCCGAAAGCTGTAAGTGTAAGGACCTCGTGGCGCAACGGTAGCGCGTCTGACTCCAGATCAGAAGGTTGCGTGTTCAAATCACGTCGGGGTCACTGCTTACCATTTTATTCCCCACTGAGGTCATATATTTCCTTTCGAAAACAAAGTCAAAAGAAAGCAGTCTTGCATTGGCTGGGAATCGAAACCGGGCCTCCCGCGTGGCAGGCGAGAATTCTACCACTGAACCACCAATGCTTCACATGGGTTGTTCACAGGCAGAGCTCTGCCCAAGACAGTGATCAGGTGCACACACTTAAATTGTACACATATGAACAAAGTGTGCGCAGCAGACATGATAACGCCAACGTTTCACATGAAGATGGCAAGAATCAGATGCAGGAGACTATAACTATGAATGTCTTTGCATTTGCTGAGGTCACTGGCTTGGGACTAGAGTTGTGTTTATCAGGGCATGATGGCAGGCTGCTCCCGACAAAAGTGGTTCACAGAATGCACCCGCCAGATCACCAGCACTATTGTGTTTCAGATTATCTCACTGAACTCTCCTCCTGGAAAATCCTTCCCACTGGCTTTCCCAGATTCTGTGTCCTCCCCTAAATGCTGGGGTGAAACGGGCAGAGTTCTGCGCCCTGCGTCCCTTTACGCGTCCCTAACGCGCTCCCAACGCGGCCTACAGCCCTGGTCGGGCTTAGATCACTGGAGCCTTTTGTGACCAAGAACTCCGGAAGCCTAGGGTCAGGCCTGTTGCACAGGCATATTGTGCCTTGCCAATCCGGGATTGTTGTGTTTCAGGGCCTAGCCATCAATACTCCTGGGATTTCTTTCCCTGAGAACCCTCTTGTCCCTGTCCTCCCACAAGCCCCAGCTTTTATGTAAAATAAAGTGTGCACCATGGGCCTTCCCCTATTTGCTCTCTCCCCAATCTCTTTCTCCAAAGCTGAGCTCTGAAGGTAAATGTATCTATCTGAGTGAGGGGCTAGGGAGGGCCTTTCCCAGCAGTCTTACAAGTCAAGAGTTCAGAGAAAGCACCTGCTATGGGAGGGAGACTTTGCTCACAGAGAAGTCAAGTCTAACATAACACATCTGATGGGCAAGGCACACGCCTTACTGGCTGGTAGCACACCTACAGAGGAGCAGGGAGCTATACTAAGCAGGCAACAGAAAAGTCATGTATGTGTCTCATACACTGGGACCGGTAGTAATACTGGCTCTAAGACCATTAGACAGTAGTCTATTCATCATTACGTCCAACAATAACAAGACACTAAGCAAATGAGAAATGCTGTATGGCATAAAGACGCATTATATAACACAAGCTCCAGGCAGGACCACAATTATCAAGATATATATTGAGTCTCAGGAACTGTGCTACAGTTATTAACCTCTGTGGTGCAAATGGTTAGCGCGTTCGGTTGTTAACAGAAAGGTTGGTGGTTCAAGCCCACCCAGGGAAGTATCCTTTTTGCCGGCATGAAACACTTTAATGAAACACAGATACGTACCTCTGCTCTCTCCTGCTTAAGACCCTTTATCTGAACATTTCAATCCTCTGCGTTCTCTCTGCACCTGCAGTCAATTTCATAATTAGGATAGAAAACAAAAGGCCTAGCCCTGTAATACAACTGTAGGCATATGAGGAGGGGAAAATAAGTCAAAAGGCCATCAGCATTTGTTGATCTGGCTTGAAGGCTGTAAGTGTAAGGACCTTGTGGCGCAACGGTAGCGCGTCTGACTCCAGATCAGAAGGTTGCGTGGTCAAATCACGTCGGGGTCACTGCTTACCATTTTAGTCCCCACTGAGGTCATATATTTCCTTTCGAAAACAAAGTCAAAGGAACGCAGCCTTGCATTGGCCGGGAATCGAACCCGGGCCTCCCGCGTGGCAGGCGAGAATTCTACCACTGAACCACCAATGCTTCACATGGAGAGTTCACAGGCATAGCTCTGTCCAAGACAGTGATCAGGTGCACACACTTAAATTGTACACATATGAACAAAGTGTGCGCAGCAGACATGACAACGCCAAAGTTTCACATGATGATGGCTTATATAAGACAAGCTCCAGGCAGGCACATACATATCAAGATATATATTGAGTCTAAGGAAAGATGCTGTAGTCACTCGTCTCTGTGGCGCAATCGGTTAGCGCGTGCGCCTGTTAATCGAAAGGTTGGTGGTTCAAGCCCACCCAGGGACGTATTATTTTGCCTGAATGAAACACTTGAATGGAAAACAGATACATACCTTTGCTCTCTCCTGCTGGACACCCTTTCCCTGAATATTTCAATTCTCTGCGTTCTCTCGGCACCTGCAGTCAATTTCATAATTAGGATAGAAAACAAAAGGTCAAGCTCTGTAATACAACTGTAGGCATATGAGGAGGGGAAAATAAGTCAAAAGGCCCACAGCATTTGTTGATCTGGCTCCGAAAGCTGTAAGTGTAAGGACCTCGTGGCGCAACGGTAGCGCGTCTGACTCCAGATCAGAAGGTTGCGTGTTCAAATCACGTCGGGGTCACTGCTTACCATTTTATTCCCCACTGAGGTCATATATTTCCTTTCGAAAACAAAGTCAAAAGAAAGCAGTCTTGCATTGGCCGGGAATCGAACCCGGGCCTCCCGCGTGGCAGGCGAGAATTCTACCACTGAACCACCAATGCTTCACATGGGTTGTTCACAGGCAGAGCTCTGCCCAAGACAGTGATCAGGTGCACACACTTAAATTGTACACATATGAACAAAGTGTGCGCAGCAGACATGATAACGCCAACGTTTCACATGAAGATGGCAAGAATCAGATGCAGGAGACTATAACTATGAATGTCTTTGCATTTGCTGAGGTCACTGGCTTGGGACTAGAGTTGTGTTTATCAGGGCATGATGGCAGGCTGCTCCCGACAAAAGTGGTTCACAGAATGCACCCGCCAGATCACCAGCACTATTGTGTTTCAGATTATCTCACTGAACTCTCCTCCTGGAAAATCCTTCCCACTGGCTTTCCCAGATTCTGTGTCCTCCCCTAAATGCTGGGGTGAAACGGGCAGAGTTCTGCGCCCTGCGTCCCTTTACGCGTCCCTAACGCGCTCCCAACGCGGCCTACAGCCCTGGTCGGGCACAGCCCTGGTCGGGCTTAGATCACTGGAGCCTTTTGTGACCAAGAACTCCGGAAGCCTAGGGTCAGGCCTGTTGCACAGGCATATTGTGCCTTGCCAATCCGGGATTGTTGTGTTTCAGGGCCTAGCCATCAATACTCCTGGGATTTCTTTCCCTGAGAACCCTCTTTTCCCTGTCCTCCCACAAGCCCCAGCTTTTATGTAAAATAAAGTGTGCACCATGGGCCTTCCCCTATTTGCTCTCTCCCCAATCTCTTTCTCCAAAGCTGAGCTCTGAAGGTAAATGTATCTATCTGAGTGAGGGGCTAGGGAGGGCCTTTCCCAGCAGTCTTACAAGTCAAGAGTTCAGAGAAAGCACCTGCTATGGGAGGGAGACTTTGCTCACAGAGAAGTCAAGTCTAACATAACACATCTGATGGGCAAGGCACACGCCTTACTGGCTGGTAGCACACCTACAGAGGAGCAGGGAGCTATGCTAAGCAGGCAACAGAAAAGTCATGTATGTGTCTCATACACTGGGACCGGTAGTAATACTGGCTCTAAGACCATTAGACAGTAGTCTATTCATCATTACGTCCAACAATAACAAGACACTAAGCAAATGAGAAATGCTGTATGGCATAAAGACGCATTATATAACACAAGCTCCAGGCAGGCACACAATTATCAAGATATATATTGAGTCTCAGGAACTGTGCTACAGTTATTAACCTCTGTGGTGCAAATGGTTAGCGCGTTCGGTTGTTAACAGAAAGGTTGGTGGTTCAAGCCCACCCAGGGAAGTATCCTTTTTGCCGGCATGAAACACTTTAATGAAACACAGATACGTACCTCTGCTCTCTCCTGCTTAAGACCCTTTATCTGAACATTTCAATCCTCTGCGTTCTCTCTGCACCTGCAGTCAATTTCATAATTAGGATAGAAAACAAAAGGCCTAGCCCTGTAATACAACTGTAGGCATATGAGGAGGGGAAAATAAGTCAAAAGGCCATCAGCATTTGTTGATCTGGCTTGAAGGCTGTAAGTGTAAGGACCTTGTGGCGCAACGGTAGCGCGTCTGACTCCAGATCAGAAGGTTGCGTGGTCAAATCACATCGGGGTCACTGCTTACCATTTTATTCCCCACTGAGTTCATATATTTCCTTTCGAAAACAAAGTCAAAGGAACGCAGCCTTGCATTGGCCGGGAATCGAACCCGGGCCTCCCGCGTGGCAGGCGAGAATTCTACCACTGAACCACCAATGCTTCACATGGGGAGTTCACAGGCATAGCTCTGTCCAAGACAGTGATCAGGTGCACACACTTAAATTGTACACAGATGAACAAAGTGTGCGCAGCAGACATGACAACGCCAAAGTTTCACATGATGATGGCTTATATAAGACAAGCTCCAGGCAGGCACATACATATCAAGATATATATTGAGTCTAAGGAAAGATGCTGTAGTCACTCGTCTCTGTGGCGCAATCGGTTAGCGCGTTCGGCTGTTAACCGAAAGGTTGGTGGTTCAAGCCCACCCAGGGATGTATTATTTTGCCTGAATGAAACACTTGAATGGAAAACAGATACATAGCTTTGCTCTCTCCTGCTGGACACCCTTTCCCTGAATATTTCAATTCTCTGCGTTCTCTCGGCACCTGCAGTCAATTTCATAATTAGGATAGAAAACAAAAGGTCAAGCTCTGTAATACAACTGTAGGCATATGAGGAGGGGAAAATAAGTCAAAAGGCCCACAGCATTTGTTGATCTGGCTCCGAAAGCTGTAAGTGTAAGGACCTCGTGGCGCAACGGTAGCGCGTCTGACTCCAGATCAGAAGGTTGCGTGTTCAAATCACGTCGGGGTCACTGCTTACCATTTTATTCCCCACTGAGGTCATATATTTCCTTTCGAAAACAAAGTCAAAAGAAAGCAGTCTTGCATTGGCCGGGAATCGAACCCGGGCCTCCCGCGTGGCAGGCGAGAATTCTACCACTGAACCACCAATGCTTCACATGGGTTGTTCACAGGCAGAGCTCTGCCCAAGACAGTGATCAGGTGCACACACTTAAATTGTACACATATGAACAAAGTGTGCGCAGCAGACATGATAACGCCAACGTTTCACATGAAGATGGCAAGAATCAGATGCAGGAGACTATAACTATGAATGTCTTTGCATTTGCTGAGGTCACTGGCTTGGGACTAGAGTTGTGTTTATCAGTGCATGATGGCAGGCTGCTCCCGACAAAAGTGGTTCACAGAATGCACCCGCCAGATCACCAGCACTATTGTGTTTCAGATTATCTCACTGAACTCTCCTCCTGGAAAATCCTTCCCACTGGCTTTCCCAGATTCTGTGTCCTCCCCTAAATGCTGGGGTGAAACGGGCAGAGTTCTGCGCCCTGCGTCCCTTTACGCGTCCCTAACGCGCTCCCAACGCGGCCTACAGCCCTGGTCGGGCACAGCCCTGGTCGGGCTTAGATCACTGGAGCCTTTTGTGACCAAGAACTCCGGAAGCCTAGGGTCAGGCCTGTTGCACAGGCATATTGTGCCTTGCCAATCCGGGATTGTTGTGTTTCAGGGCCTAGCCATCAATACTCCTGGGATTTCTTTCCCTGAGAACCCTCTTGTCCCTGTCCTCCCACAAGCCCCAGCTTTTATGTAAAATAAAGTGTGCACCATGGGCCTTCCCCTATTTGCTCTCTCCCCAATCTCTTTCTCCAAAGCTGAGCTCTGAAGGTAAATGTATCTATCTGAGTGAGGGGCTAGGGAGGGCCTTTCCCAGCAGTCTTACAAGTCAAGAGTTCAGAGAAAGCACCTGCTATGGGAGGGAGACTTTGCTCACAGAGAAGTCAAGTCTAACATAACACATCTGATGGGCAAGGCACACGCCTTACTGGCTGGTAGCACACCTACAGAGGAGCAGGGAGCTATGCTAAGCAGGCAACAGAAAAGTCATGTATGTGTCTCATACACTGGGACCGGTAGTAATACTGGCTCTAAGACCATTAGACAGTAGTCTATTCATCATTACGTCCAACAATAACAAGACACTAAGCAAATGAGAAATGCTGTATGGCATAAAGACGCATTATATAACACAAGCTCCAGGCAGGCACACAATTATCAAGATATATATTGAGTCTCAGGAACTGTGCTACAGTTATTAACCTCTGTGGTGCAAATGGTTAGCGCGTTCGGTTGTTAACAGAAAGGTTGGTGGTTCAAGCCCACCCAGGGAAGTATCCTTTTTGCCGGCATGAAACACTTTAATGAAACACAGATACGTACCTCTGCTCTCTCCTGCTTAAGACCCTTTATCTGAACATTTCAATCCTCTGCGTTCTCTCTGCACCTGCAGTCAATTTCATAATTAGGATAGAAAACAAAAGGCCTAGCCCTGTAATACAACTGTAGGCATATGAGGAGGGGAAAATAAGTCAAAAGGCCATCAGCATTTGTTGATCTGGCTTGAAGGCTGTAAGTGTAAGGACCTTGTGGCGCAACGGTAGCGCGTCTGACTCCAGATCAGAAGGTTGCGTGGTCAAATCACATCGGGGTCACTGCTTACCATTTTATTCCCCACTGAGTTCATATATTTCCTTTCGAAAACAAAGTCAAAGGAACGCAACCTTGCATTGGCCGGGAATCGAACCCGGGCCTCCCGCGTGGCAGGCGAGAATTCTACCACTGAACCACCAATGCTTCACATGGGGAGTTCACAGGCATAGCTCTGTCCAAGACAGTGATCAGGTGCACACACTTAAATTGTACACAGATGAACAAAGTGTGCGCAGCAGACATGACAACGCCAAAGTTTCACATGATGATGGCTTATATAAGACAAGCTCCAGGCAGGCACATACATATCAAGATATATATTGAGTCTAAGGAAAGATGCTGTAGTCACTCGTCTCTGTGGCGCAATCGGTTAGCGCGTTCGGCTGTTAACCGAAAGGTTGGTGGTTCAAGCCCACCCAGGGATGTATTATTTTGCCTGAATGAAACACTTGAATGGAAAACAGATACATAGCTTTGCTCTCTCCTGCTGGACACCCTTTCCCTGAATATTTCAATTCTCTGCGTTCTCTCGGCACCTGCAGTCAATTTCATAATTAGGATAGAAAACAAAAGGTCAAGCTCTGTAATACAACTGTAGGCATATGAGGAGGGGAAAATAAGTCAAAAGGCCCACAGCATTTGTTGATCTGGCTCCGAAAGCTGTAAGTGTAAGGACCTCGTGGCGCAACGGTAGCGCGTCTGACTCCAGATCAGAAGGTTGCGTGTTCAAATCACGTCGGGGTCACTGCTTACCATTTTATTCCCCACTGAGGTCATATATTTCCTTTCGAAAACAAAGTCAAAAGAAAGCAGTCTTGCATTGGCCGGGAATCGAACCCGGGCCTCCCGCGTGGCAGGCGAGAATTCTACCACTGAACCACCAATGCTTCACATGGGTTGTTCACAGGCAGAGCTCTGCCCAAGACAGTGATCAGGTGCACACACTTAAATTGTACACATATGAACAAAGTGTGCGCAGCAGACATGATAACGCCAACGTTTCACATGAAGATGGCAAGAATCAGATGCAGGAGACTATAACTATGAATGTCTTTGCATTTGCTGAGGTCACTGGCTTGGGACTAGAGTTGTGTTTATCAGTGCATGATGGCAGGCTGCTCCCGACAAAAGTGGTTCACAGAATGCACCCGCCAGATCACCAGCACTATTGTGTTTCAGATTATCTCACTGAACTCTCCTCCTGGAAAATCCTTCCCACTGGCTTTCCCAGATTCTGTGTCCTCCCCTAAATGCTGGGGTGAAACGGGCAGAGTTCTGCGCCCTGCGTCCCTTTACGCGTCCCTAACGCGCTCCCAACGCGGCCTACAGCCCTGGTCGGGCACAGCCCTGGTCGGGCTTAGATCACTGGAGCCTTTTGTGACCAAGAACTCCGGAAGCCTAGGGTCAGGCCTGTTGCACAGGCATATTGTGCCTTGCCAATCCGGGATTGTTGTGTTTCAGGGCCTAGCCATCAATACTCCTGGGATTTCTTTCCCTGAGAACCCTCTTGTCCCTGTCCTCCCACAAGCCCCAGCTTTTATGTAAAATAAAGTGTGCACCATGGGCCTTCCCCTATTTGCTCTCTCCCCAATCTCTTTCTCCAAAGCTGAGCTCTGAAGGTAAATGTATCTATCTGAGTGAGGGGCTAGGGAGGGCCTTTCCCAGCAGTCTTACAAGTCAAGAGTTCAGAGAAAGCACCTGCTATGGGAGGGAGACTTTGCTCACAGAGAAGTCAAGTCTAACATAACACATCTGATGGGCAAGGCACACGCCTTACTGGCTGGTAGCACACCTACAGAGGAGCAGGGAGCTATGCTAAGCAGGCAACAGAAAAGTCATGTATGTGTCTCATACACTGGGACCGGTAGTAATACTGGCTCTAAGACCATTAGACAGTAGTCTATTCATCATTACGTCCAACAATAACAAGACACTAAGCAAATGAGAAATGCTGTATGGCATAAAGACGCATTATATAACACAAGCTCCAGGCAGGCACACAATTATCAAGATATATATTGAGTCTCAGGAACTGTGCTACAGTTATTAACCTCTGTGGTGCAAATGGTTAGCGCGTTCGGTTGTTAACAGAAAGGTTGGTGGTTCAAGCCCACCCAGGGAAGTATCCTTTTTGCCGGCATGAAACACTTTAATGAAACACAGATACGTACCTCTGCTCTCTCCTGCTTAAGACCCTTTATCTGAACATTTCAATCCTCTGCGTTCTCTCTGCACCTGCAGTCAATTTCATAATTAGGATAGAAAACAAAAGGCCTAGCCCTGTAATACAACTGTAGGCATATGAGGAGGGGAAAATAAGTCAAAAGGCCATCAGCATTTGTTGATCTGGCTTGAAGGCTGTAAGTATAAGGACCTTGTGGCGCAACGGTAGCGCGTCTGACTCCAGATCAGAAGGTTGCGTGGTCAAATCACGTCGGGGTCACTGCTTACCATTTTATTCCCCACTGAGTTCATATATTTCCTTTCGAAAACAAAGTCAAAGGAACGCAGCCTTGCATTGGCCGGGAATCGAACCCGGGCCTCCCGCGTGGCAGGCGAGAATTCTACCACTGAACCACCAATGCTTCACATGGGGAGTTCACAGGCATAGCTCTGTCCAAGACAGTGATCAGGTGCACACACTTAAATTGTACACATATGAACAAAGTGTGCGCAGCAGACATGACAACGCCAAAGTTTCACATGATGATGGCTTATATAAGACAAGCTCCAGGCAGGCACATACATATCAAGATATATATTGAGTCTAAGGAAAGATGCTGTAGTCACTCGTCTCTGTGGCGCAATCGGTTAGCGCGTTCGGCTGTTAACCGAAAGGTTGGTGGTTCAAGCCCACCCAGGGACGTATTATTTTGCCTGAATGAAACACTTGAATGGAAAACAGATACATACCTTTGCTCTCTCCTGCTGGACACCCTTTCCCTGAATATTTCAATTCTCTGCGTTCTCTCGGCACCTGCAGTCAATTTCATAATTAGGATAGAAAACAAAAGGTCAAGCTCTGTAATACAACTGTAGGCATATGAGGAGGGGAAAATAAGTCAAAAGGCCCACAGCATTTGTTGATCTGGCTCCGAAAGCTGTAAGTGTAAGGACCTCGTGGCGCAACGGTAGCGCGTCTGACTCCAGATCAGAAGGTTGCGTGTTCAAATCACGTCGGGGTCACTGCTTACCATTTTATTCCCCACTGAGGTCATATATTTCCTTTCGAAAACAAAGTCAAAAGAAAGCAGTCTTGCATTGGCCGGGAATCGAACCCGGGCCTCCCGCGTGGCAGGCGAGAATTCTACCACTGAACCACCAATGCTTCACATGGGTTGTTCACAGGCAGAGCTCTGCCCAAGACAGTGATCAGGTGCACACACTTAAATTGTACACATATGAACAAAGTGTGCGCAGCAGACATGATAACGCCAACGTTTCACATGAAGATGGCAAGAATCAGATGCAGGAGACTATAACTATGAATGTCTTTGCATTTGCTGAGGTCACTGGCTTGGGACTAGAGTTGTGTTTATCAGTGCATGATGGCAGGCTGCTCCCGACAAAAGTGGTTCACAGAATGCACCCGCCAGATCACCAGCACTATTGTGTTTCAGATTATCTCACTGAACTCTCCTCCTGGAAAATCCTTCCCACTGGCTTTCCCAGATTCTGTGTCCTCCCCTAAATGCTGGGGTGAAACGGGCAGAGTTCTGCGCCCTGCGTCCCTTTACGCGTCCCTAACGCGCTCCCAACGCGGCCTACAGCCCTGGTCGGGCTTAGATCACTGGAGCCTTTTGTGACCAAGAACTCCGGAAGCCTAGGGTCAGGCCTGTTGCACAGGCATATTGTGCCTTGCCAATCCGGGATTGTTGTGTTTCAGGGCCTAGCCATCAATACTCCTGGGATTTCTTTCCCTGAGAACCCTCTTGTCCCTGTCCTCCCACAAGCCCCAGCTTTTATGTAAAATAAAGTGTGCACCATGGGCCTTCCCCTATTTGCTCTCTCCCCAATCTCTTTCTCCAAAGCTGAGCTCTGAAGGTAAATGTATCTATCTGAGTGAGGGGCTAGGGAGGGCCTTTCCCAGCAGTCTTACAAGTCAAGAGTTCAGAGAAAGCACCTGCTATGGGAGGGAGACTTTGCTCACAGAGAAGTCAAGTCTAACATAACACATCTGATGGGCAAGGCACACGCCTTACTGGCTGGTAGCACACCTACAGAGGAGCAGGGAGCTATGCTAAGCAGGCAACAGAAAAGTCATGTATGTGTCTCATACACTGGGACCGGTAGTAATACTGGCTCTAAGACCATTAGACAGTAGTCTATTCATCATTACGTCCAACAATAACAAGACACTAAGCAAATGAGAAATGCTGTATGGCATAAAGACGCATTATATAACACAAGCTCCAGGCAGGCACACAATTATCAAGATATATATTGAGTCTCAGGAACTGTGCTACAGTTATTAACCTCTGTGGTGCAAATGGTTAGCGCGTTCGGTTGTTAACAGAAAGGTTGGTGGTTCAAGCCCACCCAGGGAAGTATCCTTTTTGCCGGCATGAAACACTTTAATGAAACACAGATACGTACCTCTGCTCTCTCCTGCTTAAGACCCTTTATCTGAACATTTCAATCCTCTGCGTTCTCTCTGCACCTGCAGTCAATTTCATAATTAGGATAGAAAACAAAAGGCCTAGCCCTGTAATACAACTGTAGGCATATGAGGAGGGGAAAATAAGTCAAAAGGCCATCAGCATTTGTTGATCTGGCTTGAAGGCTGTAAGTGTAAGGACCTTGTGGCGCAACGGTAGCGCGTCTGACTCCAGATCAGAAGGTTGCGTGGTCAAATCACGTCGGGGTCACTGCTTACCATTTTATTCCCCACTGAGTTCATATATTTCCTTTCGAAAACAAAGTCAAAGGAACGCAGCCTTGCATTGGCCGGGAATCGAACCCGGGGCTCCCGCGTGGCAGGCGAGAATTCTACCACTGAACCACCAATGCTTCACATGGGGAGTTCAGAGGCATAGCTCTGTCCAAGACAGTGATCAGGTGCACACACTTAAATTGTACACAGATGAACAAAGTGTGCGCAGCAGACATGACAACGCCAAAGTTTCACATGATGATGGCTTATATAAGACAAGCTCCAGGCAGGCACATACATATCAAGATATATATTGAGTCTAAGGAAAGATGCTGTAGTCACTCGTCTCTGTGGCGCAATCGGTTAGCGCGTTCGGCTGTTAACCGAAAGGTTGGTGGTTCAAGCCCACCCAGGGACGTATTATTTTGCCTGAATGAAACAC
>NC_136058.1:377718993-377731493 GCF_964261635.1 Lissotriton helveticus
ATTTCAATTCTCTGCGTTCTCTCGGCACCTGCAGTCAATTTCATAATTAGGATAGAAAACAAAAGGTCAAGCTCTGTAATACAACTGTAGGCATATGAGGAGGGGAAAATAAGTCAAAAGGCCCACAGCATTTGTTGATCTGGCTCTGAAAGCTGTAAGTGTAAGGACCTCGTGGCGCAACGGTAGCGCGTCTGACTCCAGATCAGAAGGTTGCGTGTTCAAATCACGTCGGGGTCACTGCTTACCATTTTATTCCCCACTGAGGTCATATATTTCCTTTCGAAAACAAAGTCAAAAGAAAGCAGTCTTGCATTGGCCGGGAATCTAACCCGGGCCTCCCGCGTGGCAGGCGAGAATTCTACCACTGAACCACCAATGCTTCACATGGGTTGTTCACAGGCAGAGCTCTGCCCAAGACAGTGATCAGGTGCACACACTTAAATTGTACACATATGAACAAAGTGTGCGCAGCAGACATGATAACGCCAACGTTTCACATGAAGATGGCAAGAATCAGATGCAGGAGACTATAACTATGAATGTCTTTGCATTTGCTGAGGTCACTGGCTTGGGACTAGAGTTGTGTTTATCAGGGCATGATGGCAGGCTGCTCCCGACAAAAGTGGTTCACAGAATGCACCCGCCAGATCACCAGCACTATTGTGTTTCAGATTATCTCACTGAACTCTCCTCCTGGAAAATCCTTCCCACTGGCTTTCCCAGATTCTGTGTCCTCCCCTAAATGCTGGGGTGAAACGGGCAGAGTTCTGCGCCCTGCGTCCCTTTACGCGTCCCTAACGCGCTCCCAACGCGGCCTACAGCCCTGGTCGGGCACAGCCCTGGTCGGGCTTAGATCACTGGAGCCTTTTGTGACCAAGAACTCCGGAAGCCTAGGGTCAGGCCTGTTGCACAGGCATATTGTGCCTTGCCAATCCGGGATTGTTGTGTTTCAGGGCCTAGCCATCAATACTCCTGGGATTTCTTTCCCTGAGAACCCTCTTGTCCCTGTCCTCCCACAAGCCCCAGCTTTTATGTAAAATAAAATGTGCACCATGGGCCTTCCCCTATTTGCTCTCTCCCCAATCTCTTTCTCCAAAGCTGAGCTCTGAAGGTAAATGTATCTATCTGAGTGAGGGGCTAGGGAGGGCCTTTCCCAGCAGTCTTACAAGTCAAGAGTTCAGAGAAAGCACCTGCTATGGGAGGGAGACTTTGCTCACAGAGAAGTCAAGTCTAACATAACACATCTGATGGGCAAGGCACACGCCTTACTGGCTGGTAGCACACCTACAGAGGAGCAGGGAGCTATGCTAAGCAGGCAACAGAAAAGTCATGTATGTGTCTCATACACTGGGACCGGTAGTAATACTGGCTCTAAGACCATTAGACACTAGTCTATTCATCATTACGTCCAACAATAACAAGACACTAAGCAAATGAGAAATGCTGTATGGCATAAAGACGCATTATATAACACAAGCTCCAGGCAGGCACACAATTATCAAGATATATATTGAGTCTCAGGAACTGTGCTACAGTTATTAACCTCTGTGGTGCAAATGGTTAGCGCGTTCGGTTGTTAACAGAAAGGTTGGTGGTTCAAGCCCACCCAGGGAAGTATCCTTTTTGCCGGCATGAAACACTTTAATGAAACACAGATACGTACCTCTGCTCTCTCCTGCTTAAGACCCTTTATCTGAACATTTCAATCCTCTGCGTTCTCTCTGCACCTGCAGTCAATTTCATAATTAGGATAGAAAACAAAAGGCCTAGCCCTGTAATACAACTGTAGGCATATGAGGAGGGAAAATAAGTCAAAAGGCCATCAGCATTTGTTGATCTGGCTTGAAGGCTGTAAGTGTAAGGACCTTGTGGCGCAACGGTAGCGCGTCTGACTCCAGATCAGAAGGTTGCGTGGTCAAATCACGTCGGGGTCACTGCTTACCATTTTATTCCCCACTGAGTTCATAAATTTCCTTTCGAAAACAAAGTCATAGGAACGCAGCCTTGCATTGGCCGGGAATCGAACCCGGGCCTCCCGCGTGGCAGGCGAGAATTCTACCACTGAACCACCAATGCTTCACATGGGGAGTTCACAGGCATAGCTCTGTCCAAGACAGTGATCAGGTGCACACACTTAAATTGTACACAGATGAACAAAGTGTGCGCAGCAGACATGACAACGCCAAAGTTTCACATGATGATGGCTTATATAAGACAAGCTCCAGGCAGGCACATACATATCAAGATATATATTGAGTCTAAGGAAAGATGCTGTAGTCACTCGTCTCTGTGGCGCAATCGGTTAGCGCGTTCGGCTGTTAACCGAAAGGTTGGTGGTTCAAGCCCACCCAGGGACGTATTATTTTGCCTGAATGAAACACTTGAATGGAAAACAGATACATACCTTTGCTCTCTCCTGCTGGACACCCTTTCCCTGAATATTTCAATTCTCTGCGTTCTCTCGGCACCTGCAGTCAATTTCATAATTAGGATAGAAAACAAAAGGTCAAGCTCTGTAATACAACTGTAGGCATATGAGGAGGGGAAAATAAGTCAAAAGGCCCACAGCATTTGTTGATCTGGCTCCGAAAGCTGTAAGTGTAAGGACCTTGTGGCGCAACGGTAGCGCGTCTGACTCCAGATCAGAAGGTTGCGTGTTCAAATCACGTCGGGGTCACTGCTTACCATTTTATTCCCCACTGAGGTCATATATTTCCTTTCGAAAACAAAGTCAAAAGAAAGCAGTCTTGCATTGGCCAGGAATCTAACCCGGGCCTCCCGCGTGGCAGGCGAGAATTCTACCACTGAACCACCAATGCTTCACATGGGTTGTTCACAGGCAGAGCTCTGCCCAAGACAGTGATCAGGTGCACACACTTAAATTGTACACATATGAACAAAGTGTGCGCAGCAGACATGATAACGCCAACGTTTCACATGAAGATGGCAAGAATCAGATGCAGGAGACTATAACTATGAATGTCTTTGCATTTGCTGAGGTCACTGGCTTGGGACTAGAGTTGTGTTTATCAGGGCATGATGGCAGGCTGCTCCCGACAAAAGTGGTTCACAGAATGCACCCGCCAGATCACCAGCACTATTGTGTTTCAGATTATCTCACTGAACTCTCCCCCTGGAAAATCCTTCCCACTGGCTTTCCCAGATTCTGTGTCCTCCCCTAAATGCTGGGGTGAAACGGGCAGAGTTCTGCGCCCTGCGTCCCTTTACGCGTCCCTAACGCGCTCCCAACGCGGCCTACAGCCCTGGTCGGGCTTAGATCACTGGAGCCTTTTGTGACCAAGAACTCCGGAAGCCTAGGGTCAGGCCTGTTGCACAGGCATATTGTGCCTTGCCAATCCGGGATTGTTGTGTTTCAGGGCCTAGCCATCAATACTCCTGGGATTTCTTTCCCTGAGAACCCTCTTGTCCCTGTCCTCCCACAAGCCCCAGCTTTTATGTAAAATAAAGTGTGCACCATGGGCCTTCCCCTATTTGCTCTCTCCCCAATCTCTTTCTCCAAAGCTGAGCTCTGAAGGTAAATGTATCTATCTGAGTGAGGGGCTAGGGAGGGCCTTTCCCAGCAGTCTTACAAGTCAAGAGTTCAGAGAAAGCACCTGCTATGGGAGGGAGACTTTGCTCACAGAGAAGTCAAGTCTAACATAACACATCTGATGGGCAAGGCACACGCCTTACTGGCTGGTAGCACACCTACAGAGGAGCAGGGAGCTATGCTAAGCAGGCAACAGAAAAGTCATGTATGTGTCTCATACACTGGGACCGGTAGTAATACTGGCTCTAAGACCATTAGACAGTAGTCTATTCATCATTACGTCCAACAATAACAAGACACTAAGCAAATGAGAAATGCTGTATGGCATAAAGACGCATTATATAACACAAGCTCCAGGCAGGCATACAATTATCAAGATATATATTGAGTCTCAGGAACTGTGCTACAGTTATTAACCTCTGTGGTGCAAATGGTTAGCGCGTTCGGTTGTTAACAGAAAGGTTGGTGGTCCAAGCCCACCCAGGGAAGTATCCTTTTTGCCGGCATGAAACACTTTAATGAAACACAGATACGTACCTCTGCTCTCTCCTGCTTAAGACCCTTTATCTGAACATTTCAATCCTCTGCGTTCTCTCTGCACCTGCAGTCAATTTCATAATTAGGATAGAAAACAAAAGGCCTAGCCCTGTAATACAACTGTAGGCATATGAGGAGGGGAAAATAAGTCAAAAGGCCATCAGCATTTGTTGATCTGGCTTGAAGGCTGTAAGTGTAAGGACCTTGTGGCGCAACGGTAGCGCGTCTGACTCCAGATCAGAAGGTTGCGTGGTCAAATCACGTCGGGGTCACTGCTTACCATTTTAGTCCCCACTGAGTTCATATATTTCCTTTCGAAAACAAAGTCAAAGGAACGCAGCCTTGCATTGGCCGGGAATCGAACCCGGGCCTCCCGCGTGGCAGGCGAGAATTCTACCACTGAACCACCAATGCTTCACATGGGGAGTTCACAGGCATAGCTCTGTCCAAGACAGTGATCAGGTGCACACACTTAAATTGTACACATATGAACAAAGTGTGCGCAGCAGACATGACAACGCCAAAGTTTCACATGATGATGGCTTATATAAGACAAGCTCCAGGCAGGCACATACATATCAAGATATATATTGAGTCTAAGGAAAGATGCTGTAGTCACTCGTCTCTGTGGCGCAATCGGTTAGCGCGTTCGGCTGTTAACCGAAAGGTTGGTGGTTCAAGCCCACCCAGGGACGTATTATTTTGCCTGAATGAAACACTTGAATGGAAAACAGATACATACCTTTGCTCTCTCCTGCTGGACACCCTTTCCCTGAATATTTCAATTCTCTGCGTTCTCTCGGCACCTGCAGTCAATTTCATAATTAGGATAGAAAACAAAAGGTCAAGCTCTGTAATACAACTGTAGGCATATGAGGAGGGGAAAATAAGTCAAAAGGCCCACAGCATTTGTTGATCTGGCTCCGAAAGCTGTAAGTGTAAGGACCTCGTGGCGCAACGGTAGCGCGTCTGACTCCAGATCAGAAGGTTGCGTGTTCAAATCACGTCGGGGTCACTGCTTACCATTTTATTCCCCACTGAGGTCATATATTTCCTTTCGAAAACAAAGTCAAAAGAAAGCAGTCTTGCATTGGCTGGGAATCGAAACCGGGCCTCCCGCGTGGCAGGCGAGAATTCTACCACTGAACCACCAATGCTTCACATGGGTTGTTCACAGGCAGAGCTCTGCCCAAGACAGTGATCAGGTGCACACACTTAAATTGTACACATATGAACAAAGTGTGCGCAGCAGACATGATAACGCCAACGTTTCACATGAAGATGGCAAGAATCAGATGCAGGAGACTATAACTATGAATGTCTTTGCATTTGCTGAGGTCACTGGCTTGGGACTAGAGTTGTGTTTATCAGGGCATGATGGCAGGCTGCTCCCGACAAAAGTGGTTCACAGAATGCACCCGCCAGATCACCAGCACTATTGTGTTTCAGATTATCTCACTGAACTCTCCTCCTGGAAAATCCTTCCCACTGGCTTTCCCAGATTCTGTGTCCTCCCCTAAATGCTGGGGTGAAACGGGCAGAGTTCTGCGCCCTGCGTCCCTTTACGCGTCCCTAACGCGCTCCCAACGCGGCCTACAGCCCTGGTCGGGCTTAGATCACTGGAGCCTTTTGTGACCAAGAACTCCGGAAGCCTAGGGTCAGGCCTGTTGCACAGGCATATTGTGCCTTGCCAATCCGGGATTGTTGTGTTTCAGGGCCTAGCCATCAATACTCCTGGGATTTCTTTCCCTGAGAACCCTCTTGTCCCTGTCCTCCCACAAGCCCCAGCTTTTATGTAAAATAAAGTGTGCACCATGGGCCTTCCCCTATTTGCTCTCTCCCCAATCTCTTTCTCCAAAGCTGAGCTCTGAAGGTAAATGTATCTATCTGAGTGAGGGGCTAGGGAGGGCCTTTCCCAGCAGTCTTACAAGTCAAGAGTTCAGAGAAAGCACCTGCTATGGGAGGGAGACTTTGCTCACAGAGAAGTCAAGTCTAACATAACACATCTGATGGGCAAGGCACACGCCTTACTGGCTGGTAGCACACCTACAGAGGAGCAGGGAGCTATACTAAGCAGGCAACAGAAAAGTCATGTATGTGTCTCATACACTGGGACCGGTAGTAATACTGGCTCTAAGACCATTAGACAGTAGTCTATTCATCATTACGTCCAACAATAACAAGACACTAAGCAAATGAGAAATGCTGTATGGCATAAAGACGCATTATATAACACAAGCTCCAGGCAGGACCACAATTATCAAGATATATATTGAGTCTCAGGAACTGTGCTACAGTTATTAACCTCTGTGGTGCAAATGGTTAGCGCGTTCGGTTGTTAACAGAAAGGTTGGTGGTTCAAGCCCACCCAGGGAAGTATCCTTTTTGCCGGCATGAAACACTTTAATGAAACACAGATACGTACCTCTGCTCTCTCCTGCTTAAGACCCTTTATCTGAACATTTCAATCCTCTGCGTTCTCTCTGCACCTGCAGTCAATTTCATAATTAGGATAGAAAACAAAAGGCCTAGCCCTGTAATACAACTGTAGGCATATGAGGAGGGGAAAATAAGTCAAAAGGCCATCAGCATTTGTTGATCTGGCTTGAAGGCTGTAAGTGTAAGGACCTTGTGGCGCAACGGTAGCGCGTCTGACTCCAGATCAGAAGGTTGCGTGGTCAAATCACGTCGGGGTCACTGCTTACCATTTTAGTCCCCACTGAGGTCATATATTTCCTTTCGAAAACAAAGTCAAAGGAACGCAGCCTTGCATTGGCCGGGAATCGAACCCGGGCCTCCCGCGTGGCAGGCGAGAATTCTACCACTGAACCACCAATGCTTCACATGGAGAGTTCACAGGCATAGCTCTGTCCAAGACAGTGATCAGGTGCACACACTTAAATTGTACACATATGAACAAAGTGTGCGCAGCAGACATGACAACGCCAAAGTTTCACATGATGATGGCTTATATAAGACAAGCTCCAGGCAGGCACATACATATCAAGATATATATTGAGTCTAAGGAAAGATGCTGTAGTCACTCGTCTCTGTGGCGCAATCGGTTAGCGCGTGCGCCTGTTAATCGAAAGGTTGGTGGTTCAAGCCCACCCAGGGACGTATTATTTTGCCTGAATGAAACACTTGAATGGAAAACAGATACATACCTTTGCTCTCTCCTGCTGGACACCCTTTCCCTGAATATTTCAATTCTCTGCGTTCTCTCGGCACCTGCAGTCAATTTCATAATTAGGATAGAAAACAAAAGGTCAAGCTCTGTAATACAACTGTAGGCATATGAGGAGGGGAAAATAAGTCAAAAGGCCCACAGCATTTGTTGATCTGGCTCCGAAAGCTGTAAGTGTAAGGACCTCGTGGCGCAACGGTAGCGCGTCTGACTCCAGATCAGAAGGTTGCGTGTTCAAATCACGTCGGGGTCACTGCTTACCATTTTATTCCCCACTGAGGTCATATATTTCCTTTCGAAAACAAAGTCAAAAGAAAGCAGTCTTGCATTGGCCGGGAATCGAACCCGGGCCTCCCGCGTGGCAGGCGAGAATTCTACCACTGAACCACCAATGCTTCACATGGGTTGTTCACAGGCAGAGCTCTGCCCAAGACAGTGATCAGGTGCACACACTTAAATTGTACACATATGAACAAAGTGTGCGCAGCAGACATGATAACGCCAACGTTTCACATGAAGATGGCAAGAATCAGATGCAGGAGACTATAACTATGAATGTCTTTGCATTTGCTGAGGTCACTGGCTTGGGACTAGAGTTGTGTTTATCAGGGCATGATGGCAGGCTGCTCCCGACAAAAGTGGTTCACAGAATGCACCCGCCAGATCACCAGCACTATTGTGTTTCAGATTATCTCACTGAACTCTCCTCCTGGAAAATCCTTCCCACTGGCTTTCCCAGATTCTGTGTCCTCCCCTAAATGCTGGGGTGAAACGGGCAGAGTTCTGCGCCCTGCGTCCCTTTACGCGTCCCTAACGCGCTCCCAACGCGGCCTACAGCCCTGGTCGGGCACAGCCCTGGTCGGGCTTAGATCACTGGAGCCTTTTGTGACCAAGAACTCCGGAAGCCTAGGGTCAGGCCTGTTGCACAGGCATATTGTGCCTTGCCAATCCGGGATTGTTGTGTTTCAGGGCCTAGCCATCAATACTCCTGGGATTTCTTTCCCTGAGAACCCTCTTTTCCCTGTCCTCCCACAAGCCCCAGCTTTTATGTAAAATAAAGTGTGCACCATGGGCCTTCCCCTATTTGCTCTCTCCCCAATCTCTTTCTCCAAAGCTGAGCTCTGAAGGTAAATGTATCTATCTGAGTGAGGGGCTAGGGAGGGCCTTTCCCAGCAGTCTTACAAGTCAAGAGTTCAGAGAAAGCACCTGCTATGGGAGGGAGACTTTGCTCACAGAGAAGTCAAGTCTAACATAACACATCTGATGGGCAAGGCACACGCCTTACTGGCTGGTAGCACACCTACAGAGGAGCAGGGAGCTATGCTAAGCAGGCAACAGAAAAGTCATGTATGTGTCTCATACACTGGGACCGGTAGTAATACTGGCTCTAAGACCATTAGACAGTAGTCTATTCATCATTACGTCCAACAATAACAAGACACTAAGCAAATGAGAAATGCTGTATGGCATAAAGACGCATTATATAACACAAGCTCCAGGCAGGCACACAATTATCAAGATATATATTGAGTCTCAGGAACTGTGCTACAGTTATTAACCTCTGTGGTGCAAATGGTTAGCGCGTTCGGTTGTTAACAGAAAGGTTGGTGGTTCAAGCCCACCCAGGGAAGTATCCTTTTTGCCGGCATGAAACACTTTAATGAAACACAGATACGTACCTCTGCTCTCTCCTGCTTAAGACCCTTTATCTGAACATTTCAATCCTCTGCGTTCTCTCTGCACCTGCAGTCAATTTCATAATTAGGATAGAAAACAAAAGGCCTAGCCCTGTAATACAACTGTAGGCATATGAGGAGGGGAAAATAAGTCAAAAGGCCATCAGCATTTGTTGATCTGGCTTGAAGGCTGTAAGTGTAAGGACCTTGTGGCGCAACGGTAGCGCGTCTGACTCCAGATCAGAAGGTTGCGTGGTCAAATCACATCGGGGTCACTGCTTACCATTTTATTCCCCACTGAGTTCATATATTTCCTTTCGAAAACAAAGTCAAAGGAACGCAGCCTTGCATTGGCCGGGAATCGAACCCGGGCCTCCCGCGTGGCAGGCGAGAATTCTACCACTGAACCACCAATGCTTCACATGGGGAGTTCACAGGCATAGCTCTGTCCAAGACAGTGATCAGGTGCACACACTTAAATTGTACACAGATGAACAAAGTGTGCGCAGCAGACATGACAACGCCAAAGTTTCACATGATGATGGCTTATATAAGACAAGCTCCAGGCAGGCACATACATATCAAGATATATATTGAGTCTAAGGAAAGATGCTGTAGTCACTCGTCTCTGTGGCGCAATCGGTTAGCGCGTTCGGCTGTTAACCGAAAGGTTGGTGGTTCAAGCCCACCCAGGGATGTATTATTTTGCCTGAATGAAACACTTGAATGGAAAACAGATACATAGCTTTGCTCTCTCCTGCTGGACACCCTTTCCCTGAATATTTCAATTCTCTGCGTTCTCTCGGCACCTGCAGTCAATTTCATAATTAGGATAGAAAACAAAAGGTCAAGCTCTGTAATACAACTGTAGGCATATGAGGAGGGGAAAATAAGTCAAAAGGCCCACAGCATTTGTTGATCTGGCTCCGAAAGCTGTAAGTGTAAGGACCTCGTGGCGCAACGGTAGCGCGTCTGACTCCAGATCAGAAGGTTGCGTGTTCAAATCACGTCGGGGTCACTGCTTACCATTTTATTCCCCACTGAGGTCATATATTTCCTTTCGAAAACAAAGTCAAAAGAAAGCAGTCTTGCATTGGCCGGGAATCGAACCCGGGCCTCCCGCGTGGCAGGCGAGAATTCTACCACTGAACCACCAATGCTTCACATGGGTTGTTCACAGGCAGAGCTCTGCCCAAGACAGTGATCAGGTGCACACACTTAAATTGTACACATATGAACAAAGTGTGCGCAGCAGACATGATAACGCCAACGTTTCACATGAAGATGGCAAGAATCAGATGCAGGAGACTATAACTATGAATGTCTTTGCATTTGCTGAGGTCACTGGCTTGGGACTAGAGTTGTGTTTATCAGTGCATGATGGCAGGCTGCTCCCGACAAAAGTGGTTCACAGAATGCACCCGCCAGATCACCAGCACTATTGTGTTTCAGATTATCTCACTGAACTCTCCTCCTGGAAAATCCTTCCCACTGGCTTTCCCAGATTCTGTGTCCTCCCCTAAATGCTGGGGTGAAACGGGCAGAGTTCTGCGCCCTGCGTCCCTTTACGCGTCCCTAACGCGCTCCCAACGCGGCCTACAGCCCTGGTCGGGCACAGCCCTGGTCGGGCTTAGATCACTGGAGCCTTTTGTGACCAAGAACTCCGGAAGCCTAGGGTCAGGCCTGTTGCACAGGCATATTGTGCCTTGCCAATCCGGGATTGTTGTGTTTCAGGGCCTAGCCATCAATACTCCTGGGATTTCTTTCCCTGAGAACCCTCTTGTCCCTGTCCTCCCACAAGCCCCAGCTTTTATGTAAAATAAAGTGTGCACCATGGGCCTTCCCCTATTTGCTCTCTCCCCAATCTCTTTCTCCAAAGCTGAGCTCTGAAGGTAAATGTATCTATCTGAGTGAGGGGCTAGGGAGGGCCTTTCCCAGCAGTCTTACAAGTCAAGAGTTCAGAGAAAGCACCTGCTATGGGAGGGAGACTTTGCTCACAGAGAAGTCAAGTCTAACATAACACATCTGATGGGCAAGGCACACGCCTTACTGGCTGGTAGCACACCTACAGAGGAGCAGGGAGCTATGCTAAGCAGGCAACAGAAAAGTCATGTATGTGTCTCATACACTGGGACCGGTAGTAATACTGGCTCTAAGACCATTAGACAGTAGTCTATTCATCATTACGTCCAACAATAACAAGACACTAAGCAAATGAGAAATGCTGTATGGCATAAAGACGCATTATATAACACAAGCTCCAGGCAGGCACACAATTATCAAGATATATATTGAGTCTCAGGAACTGTGCTACAGTTATTAACCTCTGTGGTGCAAATGGTTAGCGCGTTCGGTTGTTAACAGAAAGGTTGGTGGTTCAAGCCCACCCAGGGAAGTATCCTTTTTGCCGGCATGAAACACTTTAATGAAACACAGATACGTACCTCTGCTCTCTCCTGCTTAAGACCCTTTATCTGAACATTTCAATCCTCTGCGTTCTCTCTGCACCTGCAGTCAATTTCATAATTAGGATAGAAAACAAAAGGCCTAGCCCTGTAATACAACTGTAGGCATATGAGGAGGGGAAAATAAGTCAAAAGGCCATCAGCATTTGTTGATCTGGCTTGAAGGCTGTAAGTGTAAGGACCTTGTGGCGCAACGGTAGCGCGTCTGACTCCAGATCAGAAGGTTGCGTGGTCAAATCACATCGGGGTCACTGCTTACCATTTTATTCCCCACTGAGTTCATATATTTCCTTTCGAAAACAAAGTCAAAGGAACGCAACCTTGCATTGGCCGGGAATCGAACCCGGGCCTCCCGCGTGGCAGGCGAGAATTCTACCACTGAACCACCAATGCTTCACATGGGGAGTTCACAGGCATAGCTCTGTCCAAGACAGTGATCAGGTGCACACACTTAAATTGTACACAGATGAACAAAGTGTGCGCAGCAGACATGACAACGCCAAAGTTTCACATGATGATGGCTTATATAAGACAAGCTCCAGGCAGGCACATACATATCAAGATATATATTGAGTCTAAGGAAAGATGCTGTAGTCACTCGTCTCTGTGGCGCAATCGGTTAGCGCGTTCGGCTGTTAACCGAAAGGTTGGTGGTTCAAGCCCACCCAGGGATGTATTATTTTGCCTGAATGAAACACTTGAATGGAAAACAGATACATAGCTTTGCTCTCTCCTGCTGGACACCCTTTCCCTGAATATTTCAATTCTCTGCGTTCTCTCGGCACCTGCAGTCAATTTCATAATTAGGATAGAAAACAAAAGGTCAAGCTCTGTAATACAACTGTAGGCATATGAGGAGGGGAAAATAAGTCAAAAGGCCCACAGCATTTGTTGATCTGGCTCCGAAAGCTGTAAGTGTAAGGACCTCGTGGCGCAACGGTAGCGCGTCTGACTCCAGATCAGAAGGTTGCGTGTTCAAATCACGTCGGGGTCACTGCTTACCATTTTATTCCCCACTGAGGTCATATATTTCCTTTCGAAAACAAAGTCAAAAGAAAGCAGTCTTGCATTGGCCGGGAATCGAA
>NC_136058.1:377736493-377753993 GCF_964261635.1 Lissotriton helveticus
ACACATATGAACAAAGTGTGCGCAGCAGACATGATAACGCCAACGTTTCACATGAAGATGGCAAGAATCAGATGCAGGAGACTATAACTATGAATGTCTTTGCATTTGCTGAGGTCACTGGCTTGGGACTAGAGTTGTGTTTATCAGTGCATGATGGCAGGCTGCTCCCGACAAAAGTGGTTCACAGAATGCACCCGCCAGATCACCAGCACTATTGTGTTTCAGATTATCTCACTGAACTCTCCTCCTGGAAAATCCTTCCCACTGGCTTTCCCAGATTCTGTGTCCTCCCCTAAATGCTGGGGTGAAACGGGCAGAGTTCTGCGCCCTGCGTCCCTTTACGCGTCCCTAACGCGCTCCCAACGCGGCCTACAGCCCTGGTCGGGCTTAGATCACTGGAGCCTTTTGTGACCAAGAACTCCGGAAGCCTAGGGTCAGGCCTGTTGCACAGGCATATTGTGCCTTGCCAATCCGGGATTGTTGTGTTTCAGGGCCTAGCCATCAATACTCCTGGGATTTCTTTCCCTGAGAACCCTCTTGTCCCTGTCCTCCCACAAGCCCCAGCTTTTATGTAAAATAAAGTGTGCACCATGGGCCTTCCCCTATTTGCTCTCTCCCCAATCTCTTTCTCCAAAGCTGAGCTCTGAAGGTAAATGTATCTATCTGAGTGAGGGGCTAGGGAGGGCCTTTCCCAGCAGTCTTACAAGTCAAGAGTTCAGAGAAAGCACCTGCTATGGGAGGGAGACTTTGCTCACAGAGAAGTCAAGTCTAACATAACACATCTGATGGGCAAGGCACACGCCTTACTGGCTGGTAGCACACCTACAGAGGAGCAGGGAGCTATGCTAAGCAGGCAACAGAAAAGTCATGTATGTGTCTCATACACTGGGACCGGTAGTAATACTGGCTCTAAGACCATTAGACAGTAGTCTATTCATCATTACGTCCAACAATAACAAGACACTAAGCAAATGAGAAATGCTGTATGGCATAAAGACGCATTATATAACACAAGCTCCTGGCAGGCACACAATTATCAAGATATATATTGAGTCTCAGGAACTGTGCTACAGTTATTAACCTCTGTGGTGCAAATGGTTAGCGCGTTCGGTTGTTAACAGAAAGGTTGGTGGTCCAAGCCCACCCAGGGAAGTATCCTTTTTGCCGGCATGAAACACTTTAATGAAACACAGATACGTACCTCTGCTCTCTCCTGCTTAAGACCCTTTATCTGAACATTTCAATCCTCTGCGTTCTCTCTGCACCTGCAGTCAATTTCATAATTAGGATAGAAAACAAAAGGCCTAGCCCTGTAATACAACTGTAGGCATATGAGGAGGGGAAAATAAGTCAAAAGGCCATCAGCATTTGTTGATCTGGCTTGAAGGCTGTAAGTGTAAGGACCTTGTGGCGCAACGGTAGCGCGTCTGACTCCAGATCAGAAGGTTGCGTGGTCAAATCACGTCGGGGTCACTGCTTACCATTTTAGTCCCCACTGAGTTCATATATTTCCTTTCGAAAACAAAGTCAAAGGAACGCAGCCTTGCATTGGCCGGGAATCGAACCCGGGCCTCCCGCGTGGCAGGCGAGAATTCTACCACTGAACCACCAATGCTTCACATGGGGAGTTCACAGGCATAGCTCTGTCCAAGACAGTGATCAGGTGCACACACTTAAATTGTACACATATGAACAAAGTGTGCGCAGCAGACATGACAACGCCAAAGTTTCACATGATGATGGCTTATATAAGACAAGCTCCAGGCAGGCACATACATATCAAGATATATATTGAGTCTAAGGAAAGATGCTGTAGTCACTCGTCTCTGTGGCGCAATCGGTTAGCGCGTTCGGCTGTTAACCGAAAGGTTGGTGGTTCAAGCCCACCCAGGGACGTATTATTTTGCCTGAATGAAACACTTGAATGGAAAACAGATACATACCTTTGCTCTCTCCTGCTGGACACCCTTTCCCTGAATATTTCAATTCTCTGCGTTCTCTCGGCACCTGCAGTCAATTTCATAATTAGGATAGAAAACAAAAGGTCAAGCTCTGTAATACAACTGTAGGCATATGAGGAGGGGAAAATAAGTCAAAAGGCCCACAGCATTTGTTGATCTGGCTCCGAAAGCTGTAAGTGTAAGGACCTCGTGGCGCAACGGTAGCGCGTCTGACTCCAGATCAGAAGGTTGCGTGTTCAAATCACGTCGGGGTCACTGCTTACCATTTTATTCCCCACTGAGGTCATATATTTCCTTTCGAAAACAAAGTCAAAAGAAAGCAGTCTTGCATTGGCTGGGAATCGAAACCGGGCCTCCCGCGTGGCAGGCGAGAATTCTACCACTGAACCACCAATGCTTCACATGGGTTGTTCACAGGCAGAGCTCTGCCCAAGACAGTGATCAGGTGCACACACTTAAATTGTACACATATGAACAAAGTGTGCGCAGCAGACATGATAACGCCAACGTTTCACATGAAGATGGCAAGAATCAGATGCAGGAGACTATAACTATGAATGTCTTTGCATTTGCTGAGGTCACTGGCTTGGGACTAGAGTTGTGTTTATCAGGGCATGATGGCAGGCTGCTCCCGACAAAAGTGGTTCACAGAATGCACCCGCCAGATCACCAGCACTATTGTGTTTCAGATTATCTCACTGAACTCTCCTCCTGGAAAATCCTTCCCACTGGCTTTCCCAGATTCTGTGTCCTCCCCTAAATGCTGGGGTGAAACGGGCAGAGTTCTGCGCCCTGCGTCCCTTTACGCGTCCCTAACGCGCTCCCAACGCGGCCTACAGCCCTGGTCGGGCTTAGATCACTGGAGCCTTTTGTGACCAAGAACTCCGGAAGCCTAGGGTCAGGCCTGTTGCACAGGCATATTGTGCCTTGCCAATCCGGGATTGTTGTGTTTCAGGGCCTAGCCATCAATACTCCTGGGATTTCTTTCCCTGAGAACCCTCTTGTCCCTGTCCTCCCACAAGCCCCAGCTTTTATGTAAAATAAAGTGTGCACCATGGGCCTTCCCCTATTTGCTCTCTCCCCAATCTCTTTCTCCAAAGCTGAGCTCTGAAGGTAAATGTATCTATCTGAGTGAGGGGCTAGGGAGGGCCTTTCCCAGCAGTCTTACAAGTCAAGAGTTCAGAGAAAGCACCTGCTATGGGAGGGAGACTTTGCTCACAGAGAAGTCAAGTCTAACATAACACATCTGATGGGCAAGGCACACGCCTTACTGGCTGGTAGCACACCTACAGAGGAGCAGGGAGCTATACTAAGCAGGCAACAGAAAAGTCATGTATGTGTCTCATACACTGGGACCGGTAGTAATACTGGCTCTAAGACCATTAGACAGTAGTCTATTCATCATTACGTCCAACAATAACAAGACACTAAGCAAATGAGAAATGCTGTATGGCATAAAGACGCATTATATAACACAAGCTCCAGGCAGGACCACAATTATCAAGATATATATTGAGTCTCAGGAACTGTGCTACAGTTATTAACCTCTGTGGTGCAAATGGTTAGCGCGTTCGGTTGTTAACAGAAAGGTTGGTGGTTCAAGCCCACCCAGGGAAGTATCCTTTTTGCCGGCATGAAACACTTTAATGAAACACAGATACGTACCTCTGCTCTCTCCTGCTTAAGACCCTTTATCTGAACATTTCAATCCTCTGCGTTCTCTCTGCACCTGCAGTCAATTTCATAATTAGGATAGAAAACAAAAGGCCTAGCCCTGTAATACAACTGTAGGCATATGAGGAGGGGAAAATAAGTCAAAAGGCCATCAGCATTTGTTGATCTGGCTTGAAGGCTGTAAGTGTAAGGACCTTGTGGCGCAACGGTAGCGCGTCTGACTCCAGATCAGAAGGTTGCGTGGTCAAATCACGTCGGGGTCACTGCTTACCATTTTAGTCCCCACTGAGGTCATATATTTCCTTTCGAAAACAAAGTCAAAGGAACGCAGCCTTGCATTGGCCGGGAATCGAACCCGGGCCTCCCGCGTGGCAGGCGAGAATTCTACCACTGAACCACCAATGCTTCACATGGAGAGTTCACAGGCATAGCTCTGTCCAAGACAGTGATCAGGTGCACACACTTAAATTGTACACATATGAACAAAGTGTGCGCAGCAGACATGACAACGCCAAAGTTTCACATGATGATGGCTTATATAAGACAAGCTCCAGGCAGGCACATACATATCAAGATATATATTGAGTCTAAGGAAAGATGCTGTAGTCACTCGTCTCTGTGGCGCAATCGGTTAGCGCGTGCGCCTGTTAATCGAAAGGTTGGTGGTTCAAGCCCACCCAGGGACGTATTATTTTGCCTGAATGAAACACTTGAATGGAAAACAGATACATACCTTTGCTCTCTCCTGCTGGACACCCTTTCCCTGAATATTTCAATTCTCTGCGTTCTCTCGGCACCTGCAGTCAATTTCATAATTAGGATAGAAAACAAAAGGTCAAGCTCTGTAATACAACTGTAGGCATATGAGGAGGGGAAAATAAGTCAAAAGGCCCACAGCATTTGTTGATCTGGCTCCGAAAGCTGTAAGTGTAAGGACCTCGTGGCGCAACGGTAGCGCGTCTGACTCCAGATCAGAAGGTTGCGTGTTCAAATCACGTCGGGGTCACTGCTTACCATTTTATTCCCCACTGAGGTCATATATTTCCTTTCGAAAACAAAGTCAAAAGAAAGCAGTCTTGCATTGGCCGGGAATCGAACCCGGGCCTCCCGCGTGGCAGGCGAGAATTCTACCACTGAACCACCAATGCTTCACATGGGTTGTTCACAGGCAGAGCTCTGCCCAAGACAGTGATCAGGTGCACACACTTAAATTGTACACATATGAACAAAGTGTGCGCAGCAGACATGATAACGCCAACGTTTCACATGAAGATGGCAAGAATCAGATGCAGGAGACTATAACTATGAATGTCTTTGCATTTGCTGAGGTCACTGGCTTGGGACTAGAGTTGTGTTTATCAGGGCATGATGGCAGGCTGCTCCCGACAAAAGTGGTTCACAGAATGCACCCGCCAGATCACCAGCACTATTGTGTTTCAGATTATCTCACTGAACTCTCCTCCTGGAAAATCCTTCCCACTGGCTTTCCCAGATTCTGTGTCCTCCCCTAAATGCTGGGGTGAAACGGGCAGAGTTCTGCGCCCTGCGTCCCTTTACGCGTCCCTAACGCGCTCCCAACGCGGCCTACAGCCCTGGTCGGGCACAGCCCTGGTCGGGCTTAGATCACTGGAGCCTTTTGTGACCAAGAACTCCGGAAGCCTAGGGTCAGGCCTGTTGCACAGGCATATTGTGCCTTGCCAATCCGGGATTGTTGTGTTTCAGGGCCTAGCCATCAATACTCCTGGGATTTCTTTCCCTGAGAACCCTCTTTTCCCTGTCCTCCCACAAGCCCCAGCTTTTATGTAAAATAAAGTGTGCACCATGGGCCTTCCCCTATTTGCTCTCTCCCCAATCTCTTTCTTCAAAGCTGAGCTCTGAAGGTAAATGTATCTATCTGAGTGAGGGGCTAGGGAGGGCCTTTCCCAGCAGTCTTACAAGTCAAGAGTTCAGAGAAAGCACCTGCTATGGGAGGGAGACTTTGCTCACAGAGAAGTCAAGTCTAACATAACACATCTGATGGGCAAGGCACACGCCTTACTGGCTGGTAGCACACCTACAGAGGAGCAGGGAGCTATGCTAAGCAGGCAACAGAAAAGTCATGTATGTGTCTCATACACTGGGACCGGTAGTAATACTGGCTCTAAGACCATTAGACAGTAGTCTATTCATCATTACGTCCAACAATAACAAGACACTAAGCAAATGAGAAATGCTGTATGGCATAAAGACGCATTATATAACACAAGCTCCAGGCAGGCACACAATTATCAAGATATATATTGAGTCTCAGGAACTGTGCTACAGTTATTAACCTCTGTGGTGCAAATGGTTAGCGCGTTCGGTTGTTAACAGAAAGGTTGGTGGTTCAAGCCCACCCAGGGAAGTATCCTTTTTGCCGGCATGAAACACTTTAATGAAACACAGATACGTACCTCTGCTCTCTCCTGCTTAAGACCCTTTATCTGAACATTTCAATCCTCTGCGTTCTCTCTGCACCTGCAGTCAATTTCATAATTAGGATAGAAAACAAAAGGCCTAGCCCTGTAATACAACTGTAGGCATATGAGGAGGGGAAAATAAGTCAAAAGGCCATCAGCATTTGTTGATCTGGCTTGAAGGCTGTAAGTGTAAGGACCTTGTGGCGCAACGGTAGCGCGTCTGACTCCAGATCAGAAGGTTGCGTGGTCAAATCACATCGGGGTCACTGCTTACCATTTTATTCCCCACTGAGTTCATATATTTCCTTTCGAAAACAAAGTCAAAGGAACGCAGCCTTGCATTGGCCGGGAATCGAACCCGGGCCTCCCGCGTGGCAGGCGAGAATTCTACCACTGAACCACCAATGCTTCACATGGGGAGTTCACAGGCATAGCTCTGTCCAAGACAGTGATCAGGTGCACACACTTAAATTGTACACAGATGAACAAAGTGTGCGCAGCAGACATGACAACGCCAAAGTTTCACATGATGATGGCTTATATAAGACAAGCTCCAGGCAGGCACATACATATCAAGATATATATTGAGTCTAAGGAAAGATGCTGTAGTCACTCGTCTCTGTGGCGCAATCGGTTAGCGCGTTCGGCTGTTAACCGAAAGGTTGGTGGTTCAAGCCCACCCAGGGATGTATTATTTTGCCTGAATGAAACACTTGAATGGAAAACAGATACATAGCTTTGCTCTCTCCTGCTGGACACCCTTTCCCTGAATATTTCAATTCTCTGCGTTCTCTCGGCACCTGCAGTCAATTTCATAATTAGGATAGAAAACAAAAGGTCAAGCTCTGTAATACAACTGTAGGCATATGAGGAGGGGAAAATAAGTCAAAAGGCCCACAGCATTTGTTGATCTGGCTCCGAAAGCTGTAAGTGTAAGGACCTCGTGGCGCAACGGTAGCGCGTCTGACTCCAGATCAGAAGGTTGCGTGTTCAAATCACGTCGGGGTCACTGCTTACCATTTTATTCCCCACTGAGGTCATATATTTCCTTTCGAAAACAAAGTCAAAAGAAAGCAGTCTTGCATTGGCCGGGAATCGAACCCGGGCCTCCCGCGTGGCAGGCGAGAATTCTACCACTGAACCACCAATGCTTCACATGGGTTGTTCACAGGCAGAGCTCTGCCCAAGACAGTGATCAGGTGCACACACTTAAATTGTACACATATGAACAAAGTGTGCGCAGCAGACATGATAACGCCAACGTTTCACATGAAGATGGCAAGAATCAGATGCAGGAGACTATAACTATGAATGTCTTTGCATTTGCTGAGGTCACTGGCTTGGGACTAGAGTTGTGTTTATCAGTGCATGATGGCAGGCTGCTCCCGACAAAAGTGGTTCACAGAATGCACCCGCCAGATCACCAGCACTATTGTGTTTCAGATTATCTCACTGAACTCTCCTCCTGGAAAATCCTTCCCACTGGCTTTCCCAGATTCTGTGTCCTCCCCTAAATGCTGGGGTGAAACGGGCAGAGTTCTGCGCCCTGCGTCCCTTTACGCGTCCCTAACGCGCTCCCAACGCGGCCTACAGCCCTGGTCGGGCACAGCCCTGGTCGGGCTTAGATCACTGGAGCCTTTTGTGACCAAGAACTCCGGAAGCCTAGGGTCAGGCCTGTTGCACAGGCATATTGTGCCTTGCCAATCCGGGATTGTTGTGTTTCAGGGCCTAGCCATCAATACTCCTGGGATTTCTTTCCCTGAGAACCCTCTTGTCCCTGTCCTCCCACAAGCCCCAGCTTTTATGTAAAATAAAGTGTGCACCATGGGCCTTCCCCTATTTGCTCTCTCCCCAATCTCTTTCTCCAAAGCTGAGCTCTGAAGGTAAATGTATCTATCTGAGTGAGGGGCTAGGGAGGGCCTTTCCCAGCAGTCTTACAAGTCAAGAGTTCAGAGAAAGCACCTGCTATGGGAGGGAGACTTTGCTCACAGAGAAGTCAAGTCTAACATAACACATCTGATGGGCAAGGCACACGCCTTACTGGCTGGTAGCACACCTACAGAGGAGCAGGGAGCTATGCTAAGCAGGCAACAGAAAAGTCATGTATGTGTCTCATACACTGGGACCGGTAGTAATACTGGCTCTAAGACCATTAGACAGTAGTCTATTCATCATTACGTCCAACAATAACAAGACACTAAGCAAATGAGAAATGCTGTATGGCATAAAGACGCATTATATAACACAAGCTCCAGGCAGGCACACAATTATCAAGATATATATTGAGTCTCAGGAACTGTGCTACAGTTATTAACCTCTGTGGTGCAAATGGTTAGCGCGTTCGGTTGTTAACAGAAAGGTTGGTGGTTCAAGCCCACCCAGGGAAGTATCCTTTTTGCCGGCATGAAACACTTTAATGAAACACAGATACGTACCTCTGCTCTCTCCTGCTTAAGACCCTTTATCTGAACATTTCAATCCTCTGCGTTCTCTCTGCACCTGCAGTCAATTTCATAATTAGGATAGAAAACAAAAGGCCTAGCCCTGTAATACAACTGTAGGCATATGAGGAGGGGAAAATAAGTCAAAAGGCCCACAGCATTTGTTGATCTGGCTCCGAAAGCTGTAAGTGTAAGGACCTCGTGGCGCAACGGTAGCGCGTCTGACTCCAGATCAGAAGGTTGCGTGTTCAAATCACGTCGGGGTCACTGCTTACCATTTTATTCCCCACTGAGGTCATATATTTCCTTTCGAAAACAAAGTCAAAAGAAAGCAGTCTTGCATTGGCCGGGAATCGAACCCGGGCCTCCCGCGTGGCAGGCGAGAATTCTACCACTGAACCACCAATGCTTCACATGGGTTGTTCACAGGCAGAGCTCTGCCCAAGACAGTGATCAGGTGCACACACTTAAATTGTACACATATGAACAAAGTGTGCGCAGCAGACATGATAACGCCAACGTTTCACATGAAGATGGCAAGAATCAGATGCAGGAGACTATAACTATGAATGTCTTTGCATTTGCTGAGGTCACTGGCTTGGGACTAGAGTTGTGTTTATCAGTGCATGATGGCAGGCTGCTCCCGACAAAAGTGGTTCACAGAATGCACCCGCCAGATCACCAGCACTATTGTGTTTCAGATTATCTCACTGAACTCTCCTCCTGGAAAATCCTTCCCACTGGCTTTCCCAGATTCTGTGTCCTCCCCTAAATGCTGGGGTGAAACGGGCAGAGTTCTGCGCCCTGCGTCCCTTTACGCGTCCCTAACGCGCTCCCAACGCGGCCTACAGCCCTGGTCGGGCTTAGATCACTGGAGCCTTTTGTGACCAAGAACTCCGGAAGCCTAGGGTCAGGCCTGTTGCACAGGCATATTGTGCCTTGCCAATCCGGGATTGTTGTGTTTCAGGGCCTAGCCATCAATACTCCTGGGATTTCTTTCCCTGAGAACCCTCTTGTCCCTGTCCTCCCACAAGCCCCAGCTTTTATGTAAAATAAAGTGTGCACCATGGGCCTTCCCCTATTTGCTCTCTCCCCAATCTCTTTCTCCAAAGCTGAGCTCTGAAGGTAAATGTATCTATCTGAGTGAGGGGCTAGGGAGGGCCTTTCCCAGCAGTCTTACAAGTCAAGAGTTCAGAGAAAGCACCTGCTATGGGAGGGAGACTTTGCTCACAGAGAAGTCAAGTCTAACATAACACATCTGATGGGCAAGGCACACGCCTTACTGGCTGGTAGCACACCTACAGAGGAGCAGGGAGCTATGCTAAGCAGGCAACAGAAAAGTCATGTATGTGTCTCATACACTGGGACCGGTAGTAATACTGGCTCTAAGACCATTAGACAGTAGTCTATTCATCATTACGTCCAACAATAACAAGACACTAAGCAAATGAGAAATGCTGTATGGCATAAAGACGCATTATATAACACAAGCTCCTGGCAGGCACACAATTATCAAGATATATATTGAGTCTCAGGAACTGTGCTACAGTTATTAACCTCTGTGGTGCAAATGGTTAGCGCGTTCGGTTGTTAACAGAAAGGTTGGTGGTCCAAGCCCACCCAGGGAAGTATCCTTTTTGCCGGCATGAAACACTTTAATGAAACACAGATACGTACCTCTGCTCTCTCCTGCTTAAGACCCTTTATCTGAACATTTCAATCCTCTGCGTTCTCTCTGCACCTGCAGTCAATTTCATAATTAGGATAGAAAACAAAAGGCCTAGCCCTGTAATACAACTGTAGGCATATGAGGAGGGGAAAATAAGTCAAAAGGCCATCAGCATTTGTTGATCTGGCTTGAAGGCTGTAAGTGTAAGGACCTTGTGGCGCAACGGTAGCGCGTCTGACTCCAGATCAGAAGGTTGCGTGGTCAAATCACGTCGGGGTCACTGCTTACCATTTTAGTCCCCACTGAGTTCATATATTTCCTTTCGAAAACAAAGTCAAAGGAACGCAGCCTTGCATTGGCCGGGAATCGAACCCGGGCCTCCCGCGTGGCAGGCGAGAATTCTACCACTGAACCACCAATGCTTCACATGGGGAGTTCACAGGCATAGCTCTGTCCAAGACAGTGATCAGGTGCACACACTTAAATTGTACACATATGAACAAAGTGTGCGCAGCAGACATGACAACGCCAAAGTTTCACATGATGATGGCTTATATAAGACAAGCTCCAGGCAGGCACATACATATCAAGATATATATTGAGTCTAAGGAAAGATGCTGTAGTCACTCGTCTCTGTGGCGCAATCGGTTAGCGCGTTCGGCTGTTAACCGAAAGGTTGGTGGTTCAAGCCCACCCAGGGACGTATTATTTTGCCTGAATGAAACACTTGAATGGAAAACAGATACATACCTTTGCTCTCTCCTGCTGGACACCCTTTCCCTGAATATTTCAATTCTCTGCGTTCTCTCGGCACCTGCAGTCAATTTCATAATTAGGATAGAAAACAAAAGGTCAAGCTCTGTAATACAACTGTAGGCATATGAGGAGGGGAAAATAAGTCAAAAGGCCCACAGCATTTGTTGATCTGGCTCCGAAAGCTGTAAGTGTAAGGACCTCGTGGCGCAACGGTAGCGCGTCTGACTCCAGATCAGAAGGTTGCGTGTTCAAATCACGTCGGGGTCACTGCTTACCATTTTATTCCCCACTGAGGTCATATATTTCCTTTCGAAAACAAAGTCAAAAGAAAGCAGTCTTGCATTGGCTGGGAATCGAAACCGGGCCTCCCGCGTGGCAGGCGAGAATTCTACCACTGAACCACCAATGCTTCACATGGGTTGTTCACAGGCAGAGCTCTGCCCAAGACAGTGATCAGGTGCACACACTTAAATTGTACACATATGAACAAAGTGTGCGCAGCAGACATGATAACGCCAACGTTTCACATGAAGATGGCAAGAATCAGATGCAGGAGACTATAACTATGAATGTCTTTGCATTTGCTGAGGTCACTGGCTTGGGACTAGAGTTGTGTTTATCAGGGCATGATGGCAGGCTGCTCCCGACAAAAGTGGTTCACAGAATGCACCCGCCAGATCACCAGCACTATTGTGTTTCAGATTATCTCACTGAACTCTCCTCCTGGAAAATCCTTCCCACTGGCTTTCCCAGATTCTGTGTCCTCCCCTAAATGCTGGGGTGAAACGGGCAGAGTTCTGCGCCCTGCGTCCCTTTACGCGTCCCTAACGCGCTCCCAACGCGGCCTACAGCCCTGGTCGGGCTTAGATCACTGGAGCCTTTTGTGACCAAGAACTCCGGAAGCCTAGGGTCAGGCCTGTTGCACAGGCATATTGTGCCTTGCCAATCCGGGATTGTTGTGTTTCAGGGCCTAGCCATCAATACTCCTGGGATTTCTTTCCCTGAGAACCCTCTTGTCCCTGTCCTCCCACAAGCCCCAGCTTTTATGTAAAATAAAGTGTGCACCATGGGCCTTCCCCTATTTGCTCTCTCCCCAATCTCTTTCTCCAAAGCTGAGCTCTGAAGGTAAATGTATCTATCTGAGTGAGGGGCTAGGGAGGGCCTTTCCCAGCAGTCTTACAAGTCAAGAGTTCAGAGAAAGCACCTGCTATGGGAGGGAGACTTTGCTCACAGAGAAGTCAAGTCTAACATAACACATCTGATGGGCAAGGCACACGCCTTACTGGCTGGTAGCACACCTACAGAGGAGCAGGGAGCTATACTAAGCAGGCAACAGAAAAGTCATGTATGTGTCTCATACACTGGGACCGGTAGTAATACTGGCTCTAAGACCATTAGACAGTAGTCTATTCATCATTACGTCCAACAATAACAAGACACTAAGCAAATGAGAAATGCTGTATGGCATAAAGACGCATTATATAACACAAGCTCCAGGCAGGACCACAATTATCAAGATATATATTGAGTCTCAGGAACTGTGCTACAGTTATTAACCTCTGTGGTGCAAATGGTTAGCGCGTTCGGTTGTTAACAGAAAGGTTGGTGGTTCAAGCCCACCCAGGGAAGTATCCTTTTTGCCGGCATGAAACACTTTAATGAAACACAGATACGTACCTCTGCTCTCTCCTGCTTAAGACCCTTTATCTGAACATTTCAATCCTCTGCGTTCTCTCTGCACCTGCAGTCAATTTCATAATTAGGATAGAAAACAAAAGGCCTAGCCCTGTAATACAACTGTAGGCATATGAGGAGGGGAAAATAAGTCAAAAGGCCATCAGCATTTGTTGATCTGGCTTGAAGGCTGTAAGTGTAAGGACCTTGTGGCGCAACGGTAGCGCGTCTGACTCCAGATCAGAAGGTTGCGTGGTCAAATCACGTCGGGGTCACTGCTTACCATTTTAGTCCCCACTGAGGTCATATATTTCCTTTCGAAAACAAAGTCAAAGGAACGCAGCCTTGCATTGGCCGGGAATCGAACCCGGGCCTCCCGCGTGGCAGGCGAGAATTCTACCACTGAACCACCAATGCTTCACATGGAGAGTTCACAGGCATAGCTCTGTCCAAGACAGTGATCAGGTGCACACACTTAAATTGTACACATATGAACAAAGTGTGCGCAGCAGACATGACAACGCCAAAGTTTCACATGATGATGGCTTATATAAGACAAGCTCCAGGCAGGCACATACATATCAAGATATATATTGAGTCTAAGGAAAGATGCTGTAGTCACTCGTCTCTGTGGCGCAATCGGTTAGCGCGTGCGCCTGTTAATCGAAAGGTTGGTGGTTCAAGCCCACCCAGGGACGTATTATTTTGCCTGAATGAAACACTTGAATGGAAAACAGATACATACCTTTGCTCTCTCCTGCTGGACACCCTTTCCCTGAATATTTCAATTCTCTGCGTTCTCTCGGCACCTGCAGTCAATTTCATAATTAGGATAGAAAACAAAAGGTCAAGCTCTGTAATACAACTGTAGGCATATGAGGAGGGGAAAATAAGTCAAAAGGCCCACAGCATTTGTTGATCTGGCTCCGAAAGCTGTAAGTGTAAGGACCTCGTGGCGCAACGGTAGCGCGTCTGACTCCAGATCAGAAGGTTGCGTGTTCAAATCACGTCGGGGTCACTGCTTACCATTTTATTCCCCACTGAGGTCATATATTTCCTTTCGAAAACAAAGTCAAAAGAAAGCAGTCTTGCATTGGCCGGGAATCGAACCCGGGCCTCCCGCGTGGCAGGCGAGAATTCTACCACTGAACCACCAATGCTTCACATGGGTTGTTCACAGGCAGAGCTCTGCCCAAGACAGTGATCAGGTGCACACACTTAAATTGTACACATATGAACAAAGTGTGCGCAGCAGACATGATAACGCCAACGTTTCACATGAAGATGGCAAGAATCAGATGCAGGAGACTATAACTATGAATGTCTTTGCATTTGCTGAGGTCACTGGCTTGGGACTAGAGTTGTGTTTATCAGGGCATGATGGCAGGCTGCTCCCGACAAAAGTGGTTCACAGAATGCACCCGCCAGATCACCAGCACTATTGTGTTTCAGATTATCTCACTGAACTCTCCTCCTGGAAAATCCTTCCCACTGGCTTTCCCAGATTCTGTGTCCTCCCCTAAATGCTGGGGTGAAACGGGCAGAGTTCTGCGCCCTGCGTCCCTTTACGCGTCCCTAACGCGCTCCCAACGCGGCCTACAGCCCTGGTCGGGCACAGCCCTGGTCGGGCTTAGATCACTGGAGCCTTTTGTGACCAAGAACTCCGGAAGCCTAGGGTCAGGCCTGTTGCACAGGCATATTGTGCCTTGCCAATCCGGGATTGTTGTGTTTCAGGGCCTAGCCATCAATACTCCTGGGATTTCTTTCCCTGAGAACCCTCTTTTCCCTGTCCTCCCACAAGCCCCAGCTTTTATGTAAAATAAAGTGTGCACCATGGGCCTTCCCCTATTTGCTCTCTCCCCAATCTCTTTCTTCAAAGCTGAGCTCTGAAGGTAAATGTATCTATCTGAGTGAGGGGCTAGGGAGGGCCTTTCCCAGCAGTCTTACAAGTCAAGAGTTCAGAGAAAGCACCTGCTATGGGAGGGAGACTTTGCTCACAGAGAAGTCAAGTCTAACATAACACATCTGATGGGCAAGGCACACGCCTTACTGGCTGGTAGCACACCTACAGAGGAGCAGGGAGCTATGCTAAGCAGGCAACAGAAAAGTCATGTATGTGTCTCATACACTGGGACCGGTAGTAATACTGGCTCTAAGACCATTAGACAGTAGTCTATTCATCATTACGTCCAACAATAACAAGACACTAAGCAAATGAGAAATGCTGTATGGCATAAAGACGCATTATATAACACAAGCTCCAGGCAGGCACACAATTATCAAGATATATATTGAGTCTCAGGAACTGTGCTACAGTTATTAACCTCTGTGGTGCAAATGGTTAGCGCGTTCGGTTGTTAACAGAAAGGTTGGTGGTTCAAGCCCACCCAGGGAAGTATCCTTTTTGCCGGCATGAAACACTTTAATGAAACACAGATACGTACCTCTGCTCTCTCCTGCTTAAGACCCTTTATCTGAACATTTCAATCCTCTGCGTTCTCTCTGCACCTGCAGTCAATTTCATAATTAGGATAGAAAACAAAAGGCCTAGCCCTGTAATACAACTGTAGGCATATGAGGAGGGGAAAATAAGTCAAAAGGCCATCAGCATTTGTTGATCTGGCTTGAAGGCTGTAAGTGTAAGGACCTTGTGGCGCAACGGTAGCGCGTCTGACTCCAGATCAGAAGGTTGCGTGGTCAAATCACATCGGGGTCACTGCTTACCATTTTATTCCCCACTGAGTTCATATATTTCCTTTCGAAAACAAAGTCAAAGGAACGCAGCCTTGCATTGGCCGGGAATCGAACCCGGGCCTCCCGCGTGGCAGGCGAGAATTCTACCACTGAACCACCAATGCTTCACATGGGGAGTTCACAGGCATAGCTCTGTCCAAGACAGTGATCAGGTGCACACACTTAAATTGTACACAGATGAACAAAGTGTGCGCAGCAGACATGACAACGCCAAAGTTTCACATGATGATGGCTTATATAAGACAAGCTCCAGGCAGGCACATACATATCAAGATATATATTGAGTCTAAGGAAAGATGCTGTAGTCACTCGTCTCTGTGGCGCAATCGGTTAGCGCGTTCGGCTGTTAACCGAAAGGTTGGTGGTTCAAGCCCACCCAGGGATGTATTATTTTGCCTGAATGAAACACTTGAATGGAAAACAGATACATAGCTTTGCTCTCTCCTGCTGGACACCCTTTCCCTGAATATTTCAATTCTCTGCGTTCTCTCGGCACCTGCAGTCAATTTCATAATTAGGATAGAAAACAAAAGGTCAAGCTCTGTAATACAACTGTAGGCATATGAGGAGGGGAAAATAAGTCAAAAGGCCCACAGCATTTGTTGATCTGGCTCCGAAAGCTGTAAGTGTAAGGACCTCGTGGCGCAACGGTAGCGCGTCTGACTCCAGATCAGAAGGTTGCGTGTTCAAATCACGTCGGGGTCACTGCTTACCATTTTATTCCCCACTGAGGTCATATATTTCCTTTCGAAAACAAAGTCAAAAGAAAGCAGTCTTGCATTGGCCGGGAATCGAACCCGGGCCTCCCGCGTGGCAGGCGAGAATTCTACCACTGAACCACCAATGCTTCACATGGGTTGTTCACAGGCAGAGCTCTGCCCAAGACAGTGATCAGGTGCACACACTTAAATTGTACACATATGAACAAAGTGTGCGCAGCAGACATGATAACGCCAACGTTTCACATGAAGATGGCAAGAATCAGATGCAGGAGACTATAACTATGAATGTCTTTGCATTTGCTGAGGTCACTGGCTTGGGACTAGAGTTGTGTTTATCAGTGCATGATGGCAGGCTGCTCCCGACAAAAGTGGTTCACAGAATGCACCCGCCAGATCACCAGCACTATTGTGTTTCAGATTATCTCACTGAACTCTCCTCCTGGAAAATCCTTCCCACTGGCTTTCCCAGATTCTGTGTCCTCCCCTAAATGCTGGGGTGAAACGGGCAGAGTTCTGCGCCCTGCGTCCCTTTACGCGTCCCTAACGCGCTCCCAACGCGGCCTACAGCCCTGGTCGGGCACAGCCCTGGTCGGGCTTAGATCACTGGAGCCTTTTGTGACCAAGAACTCCGGAAGCCTAGGGTCAGGCCTGTTGCACAGGCATATTGTGCCTTGCCAATCCGGGATTGTTGTGTTTCAGGGCCTAGCCATCAATACTCCTGGGATTTCTTTCCCTGAGAACCCTCTTGTCCCTGTCCTCCCACAAGCCCCAGCTTTTATGTAAAATAAAGTGTGCACCATGGGCCTTCCCCTATTTGCTCTCTCCCCAATCTCTTTCTCCAAAGCTGAGCTCTGAAGGTAAATGTATCTATCTGAGTGAGGGGCTAGGGAGGGCCTTTCCCAGCAGTCTTACAAGTCAAGAGTTCAGAGAAAGCACCTGCTATGGGAGGGAGACTTTGCTCACAGAGAAGTCAAGTCTAACATAACACATCTGATGGGCAAGGCACACGCCTTACTGGCTGGTAGCACACCTACAGAGGAGCAGGGAGCTATGCTAAGCAGGCAACAGAAAAGTCATGTATGTGTCTCATACACTGGGACCGGTAGTAATACTGGCTCTAAGACCATTAGACAGTAGTCTATTCATCATTACGTCCAACAATAACAAGACACTAAGCAAATGAGAAATGCTGTATGGCATAAAGACGCATTATATAACACAAGCTCCAGGCAGGCACACAATTATCAAGATATATATTGAGTCTCAGGAACTGTGCTACAGTTATTAACCTCTGTGGTGCAAATGGTTAGCGCGTTCGGTTGTTAACAGAAAGGTTGGTGGTTCAAGCCCACCCAGGGAAGTATCCTTTTTGCCGGCATGAAACACTTTAATGAAACACAGATACGTACCT
>NC_136058.1:377758993-377771493 GCF_964261635.1 Lissotriton helveticus
CTGTAGGCATATGAGGAGGGGAAAATAAGTCAAAAGGCCATCAGCATTTGTTGATCTGGCTTGAAGGCTGTAAGTATAAGGACCTTGTGGCGCAACGGTAGCGCGTCTGACTCCAGATCAGAAGGTTGCGTGGTCAAATCACGTCGGGGTCACTGCTTACCATTTTATTCCCCACTGAGTTCATATATTTCCTTTCGAAAACAAAGTCAAAGGAACGCAGCCTTGCATTGGCCGGGAATCGAACCCGGGCCTCCCGCGTGGCAGGCGAGAATTCTACCACTGAACCACCAATGCTTCACATGGGGAGTTCACAGGCATAGCTCTGTCCAAGACAGTGATCAGGTGCACACACTTAAATTGTACACATATGAACAAAGTGTGCGCAGCAGACATGACAACGCCAAAGTTTCACATGATGATGGCTTATATAAGACAAGCTCCAGGCAGGCACATACATATCAAGATATATATTGAGTCTAAGGAAAGATGCTGTAGTCACTCGTCTCTGTGGCGCAATCGGTTAGCGCGTTCGGCTGTTAACCGAAAGGTTGGTGGTTCAAGCCCACCCAGGGACGTATTATTTTGCCTGAATGAAACACTTGAATGGAAAACAGATACATACCTTTGCTCTCTCCTGCTGGACACCCTTTCCCTGAATATTTCAATTCTCTGCGTTCTCTCGGCACCTGCAGTCAATTTCATAATTAGGATAGAAAACAAAAGGTCAAGCTCTGTAATACAACTGTAGGCATATGAGGAGGGGAAAATAAGTCAAAAGGCCCACAGCATTTGTTGATCTGGCTCCGAAAGCTGTAAGTGTAAGGACCTCGTGGCGCAACGGTAGCGCGTCTGACTCCAGATCAGAAGGTTGCGTGTTCAAATCACGTCGGGGTCACTGCTTACCATTTTATTCCCCACTGAGGTCATATATTTCCTTTCGAAAACAAAGTCAAAAGAAAGCAGTCTTGCATTGGCCGGGAATCGAACCCGGGCCTCCCGCGTGGCAGGCGAGAATTCTACCACTGAACCACCAATGCTTCACATGGGTTGTTCACAGGCAGAGCTCTGCCCAAGACAGTGATCAGGTGCACACACTTAAATTGTACACATATGAACAAAGTGTGCGCAGCAGACATGATAACGCCAACGTTTCACATGAAGATGGCAAGAATCAGATGCAGGAGACTATAACTATGAATGTCTTTGCATTTGCTGAGGTCACTGGCTTGGGACTAGAGTTGTGTTTATCAGTGCATGATGGCAGGCTGCTCCCGACAAAAGTGGTTCACAGAATGCACCCGCCAGATCACCAGCACTATTGTGTTTCAGATTATCTCACTGAACTCTCCTCCTGGAAAATCCTTCCCACTGGCTTTCCCAGATTCTGTGTCCTCCCCTAAATGCTGGGGTGAAACGGGCAGAGTTCTGCGCCCTGCGTCCCTTTACGCGTCCCTAACGCGCTCCCAACGCGGCCTACAGCCCTGGTCGGGCTTAGATCACTGGAGCCTTTTGTGACCAAGAACTCCGGAAGCCTAGGGTCAGGCCTGTTGCACAGGCATATTGTGCCTTGCCAATCCGGGATTGTTGTGTTTCAGGGCCTAGCCATCAATACTCCTGGGATTTCTTTCCCTGAGAACCCTCTTGTCCCTGTCCTCCCACAAGCCCCAGCTTTTATGTAAAATAAAGTGTGCACCATGGGCCTTCCCCTATTTGCTCTCTCCCCAATCTCTTTCTCCAAAGCTGAGCTCTGAAGGTAAATGTATCTATCTGAGTGAGGGGCTAGGGAGGGCCTTTCCCAGCAGTCTTACAAGTCAAGAGTTCAGAGAAAGCACCTGCTATGGGAGGGAGACTTTGCTCACAGAGAAGTCAAGTCTAACATAACACATCTGATGGGCAAGGCACACGCCTTACTGGCTGGTAGCACACCTACAGAGGAGCAGGGAGCTATGCTAAGCAGGCAACAGAAAAGTCATGTATGTGTCTCATACACTGGGACCGGTAGTAATACTGGCTCTAAGACCATTAGACAGTAGTCTATTCATCATTACGTCCAACAATAACAAGACACTAAGCAAATGAGAAATGCTGTATGGCATAAAGACGCATTATATAACACAAGCTCCAGGCAGGCACACAATTATCAAGATATATATTGAGTCTCAGGAACTGTGCTACAGTTATTAACCTCTGTGGTGCAAATGGTTAGCGCGTTCGGTTGTTAACAGAAAGGTTGGTGGTTCAAGCCCACCCAGGGAAGTATCCTTTTTGCCGGCATGAAACACTTTAATGAAACACAGATACGTACCTCTGCTCTCTCCTGCTTAAGACCCTTTATCTGAACATTTCAATCCTCTGCGTTCTCTCTGCACCTGCAGTCAATTTCATAATTAGGATAGAAAACAAAAGGCCTAGCCCTGTAATACAACTGTAGGCATATGAGGAGGGGAAAATAAGTCAAAAGGCCATCAGCATTTGTTGATCTGGCTTGAAGGCTGTAAGTGTAAGGACCTTGTGGCGCAACGGTAGCGCGTCTGACTCCAGATCAGAAGGTTGCGTGGTCAAATCACGTCGGGGTCACTGCTTACCATTTTATTCCCCACTGAGTTCATATATTTCCTTTCGAAAACAAAGTCAAAGGAACGCAGCCTTGCATTGGCCGGGAATCGAACCCGGGGCTCCCGCGTGGCAGGCGAGAATTCTACCACTGAACCACCAATGCTTCACATGGGGAGTTCAGAGGCATAGCTCTGTCCAAGACAGTGATCAGGTGCACACACTTAAATTGTACACAGATGAACAAAGTGTGCGCAGCAGACATGACAACGCCAAAGTTTCACATGATGATGGCTTATATAAGACAAGCTCCAGGCAGGCACATACATATCAAGATATATATTGAGTCTAAGGAAAGATGCTGTAGTCACTCGTCTCTGTGGCGCAATCGGTTAGCGCGTTCGGCTGTTAACCGAAAGGTTGGTGGTTCAAGCCCACCCAGGGACGTATTATTTTGCCTGAATGAAACACTTGAATGGAAAACAGATACATACCTTTGCTCTCTCCTGCTGGACACCCTTTCCCTGAATATTTCAATTCTCTGCGTTCTCTCGGCACCTGCAGTCAATTTCATAATTAGGATAGAAAACAAAAGGTCAAGCTCTGTAATACAACTGTAGGCATATGAGGAGGGGAAAATAAGTCAAAAGGCCCACAGCATTTGTTGATCTGGCTCCGAAAGCTGTAAGTGTAAGGACCTTGTGGCGCAACGGTAGCGCGTCTGACTCCAGATCAGAAGGTTGCGTGTTCAAATCACGTCGGGGTCACTGCTTACCATTTTATTCCCCACTGAGGTCATATATTTCCTTTCGAAAACAAAGTCAAAAGAAAGCAGTCTTGCATTGGCCAGGAATCTAACCCGGGCCTCCCGCGTGGCAGGCGAGAATTCTACCACTGAACCACCAATGCTTCACATGGGTTGTTCACAGGCAGAGCTCTGCCCAAGACAGTGATCAGGTGCACACACTTAAATTGTACACATATGAACAAAGTGTGCGCAGCAGACATGATAACGCCAACGTTTCACATGAAGATGGCAAGAATCAGATGCAGGAGACTATAACTATGAATGTCTTTGCATTTGCTGAGGTCACTGGCTTGGGACTAGAGTTGTGTTTATCAGGGCATGATGGCAGGCTGCTCCCGACAAAAGTGGTTCACAGAATGCACCTGCCAGATCACCAGCACTATTGTGTTTCAGATTATCTCACTGAACTCTCCTCCTGGAAAATCCTTCCCACTGGCTTTCCCAGATTCTGTGTCCTCCCCTAAATGCTGGGGTGAAACGGGCAGAGTTCTGCGCCCTGCGTCCCTTTACGCGTCCCTAACGCGCTCCCAACGCGGCCTACAGCCCTGGTCGGGCACAGCCCTGGTCGGGCTTAGATCACTGGAGCCTTTTGTGACCAAGAACTCCGGAAGCCTAGGGTCAGGCCTGTTGCACAGGCATATTGTGCCTTGCCAATCCAGGATTGTTGTGTTTCAGGGCCTAGCCATCAATACTCCTGGGATTTCTTTCCCTGAGAACCCTCTTGTCCCTGTCCTCCCACAAGCCCCAGCTTTTATGTAAAATAAAGTGTGCACCATGGGCCTTCCCCTATTTGCTCTCTCCCCAATCTCTTTCTCCAAAGCTGAGCTCTGAAGGTAAATGTATCTATCTGAGTGAGGGGCTAGGGAGGGCCTTTCCCAGCAGTCTTACAAGTCAAGAGTTCAGAGAAAGCACCTGCTATGGGAGGGAGACTTTGCTCACAGAGAAGTCAAGTCTAACATAACACATCTGATGGGCAAGGCACACGCCTTACTGGCTGGTAGCACACCTACAGAGGAGCAGGGAGCTATGCTAAGCAGGCAACAGAAAAGTCATGTATGTGTCTCATACACTGGGACCGGTAGTAATACTGGCTCTAAGACCATTAGACAGTAGTCTATTCATCATTACGTCCAACAATAACAAGACACTAAGCAAATGAGAAATGCTGTATGGCATAAAGACGCATTATATAACACAAGCTCCAGGCAGGCACACAATTATCAAGATATATATTGAGTCTCAGGAACTGTGCTACAGTTATTAACCTCTGTGGTGCAAATGGTTAGCGCGTTCGGTTGTTAACAGAAAGGTTGGTGGTTCAAGCCCACCCAGGGAAGTATCCTTTTTGCCGGCATGAAACACTTTAATGAAACACAGATACGTACCTCTGCTCTCTCCTGCTTAAGACCCTTTATCTGAACATTTCAATCCTCTGCGTTCTCTCTGCACCTGCAGTCAATTTCATAATTAGGATAGAAAACAAAAGGCCTATCCCTGTAATACAACTGTAGGCATATGAGATGGGGAAAATAAGTCAAAAGGCCATCAGCATTTGTTGATCTGGCTTGAAGGCTGTAAGTGTAAGGACCTTGTGGCGCAACGGTAGCGCGTCTGACTCCAGATCAGAAGGTTGCGTGGTCAAATCACGTCGGGGTCACTGCTTACCATTTTATTCCCCACTGAGTTCATATATTTCCGTTCGAAAACAAAGTCAAAGGAACGCAGCCTTGCATTGGCCGGGAATCGAACCCGGGCCTCCCGCGTGGCAGGCGAGAATTCTACCACTGAACCACCAATGCTTCACATGGGGAGTTCACAGGCATAGCTCTGTCCAAGACAGTGATCAGGTGCACACACTTAAATTGTACACATATGAACAAAGTGTGCGCAGCAGACATGACAACGCCAAAGTTTCACATGATGATGGCTTATATAAGACAAGCTCCAGGTAGGCACATACATATCAAGATATATATTGAGTCTAAGGAAAGATGCTGTAGTCACTCGTCTCTGTGGCGCAATCGGTTAGCGCGTTCGGCTGTTAACTGAAAGGTTGGTGGTTCAAGCCCAACCAGGGACGTATTATTTTGCCTGAATGAAACACTTGAATGGAAAACAGATACATACCTTTGCTCTCTCCTGCTGGACACCCTTTCCCTGAATATTTCAATTCTCTGCGTTCTCTCGGCACCTGCAGTCAATTTCATAATTAGGATAGAAAACAAAAGGTCAAGCTCTGTAATACAACTGTAGGCATATGAGGAGGGGAAAATAAGTCAAAAGGCCCACAGCATTTGTTGATCTGGCTCTGAAAGCTGTAAGTGTAAGGACCTCGTGGCGCAACGGTAGCGCGTCTGACTCCAGATCAGAAGGTTGCGTGTTCAAATCACGTCGGGGTCACTGCTTACCATTTTATTCCCCACTGAGGTCATATATTTCCTTTCGAAAACAAAGTCAAAAGAAAGCAGTCTTGCATTGGCCGGGAATCTAACCCGGGCCTCCCGCGTGGCAGGCGAGAATTCTACCACTGAACCACCAATGCTTCACATGGGTTGTTCACAGGCAGAGCTCTGCCCAAGACAGTGATCAGGTGCACACACTTAAATTGTACACATATGAACAAAGTGTGCGCAGCAGACATGATAACGCCAACGTTTCACATGAAGATGGCAAGAATCAGATGCAGGAGACTATAACTATGAATGTCTTTGCATTTGCTGAGGTCACTGGCTTGGGACTAGAGTTGTGTTTATCAGGGCATGATGGCAGGCTGCTCCCGACAAAAGTGGTTCACAGAATGCACCCGCCAGATCACCAGCACTATTGTGTTTCAGATTATCTCACTGAACTCTCCTCCTGGAAAATCCTTCCCACTGGCTTTCCCAGATTCTGTGTCCTCCCCTAAATGCTGGGGTGAAACGGGCAGAGTTCTGCGCCCTGCGTCCCTTTACGCGTCCCTAACGCGCTCCCAACGCGGCCTACAGCCCTGGTCGGGCACAGCCCTGGTCGGGCTTAGATCACTGGAGCCTTTTGTGACCAAGAACTCCGGAAGCCTAGGGTCAGGCCTGTTGCACAGGCATATTGTGCCTTGCCAATCCGGGATTGTTGTGTTTCAGGGCCTAGCCATCAATACTCCTGGGATTTCTTTCCCTGAGAACCCTCTTGTCCCTGTCCTCCCACAAGCCCCAGCTTTTATGTAAAATAAAATGTGCACCATGGGCCTTCCCCTATTTGCTCTCTCCCCAATCTCTTTCTCCAAAGCTGAGCTCTGAAGGTAAATGTATCTATCTGAGTGAGGGGCTAGGGAGGGCCTTTCCCAGCAGTCTTACAAGTCAAGAGTTCAGAGAAAGCACCTGCTATGGGAGGGAGACTTTGCTCACAGAGAAGTCAAGTCTAACATAACACATCTGATGGGCAAGGCACACGCCTTACTGGCTGGTAGCACACCTACAGAGGAGCAGGGAGCTATGCTAAGCAGGCAACAGAAAAGTCATGTATGTGTCTCATACACTGGGACCGGTAGTAATACTGGCTCTAAGACCATTAGACACTAGTCTATTCATCATTACGTCCAACAATAACAAGACACTAAGCAAATGAGAAATGCTGTATGGCATAAAGACGCATTATATAACACAAGCTCCAGGCAGGCACACAATTATCAAGATATATATTGAGTCTCAGGAACTGTGCTACAGTTATTAACCTCTGTGGTGCAAATGGTTAGCGCGTTCGGTTGTTAACAGAAAGGTTGGTGGTTCAAGCCCACCCAGGGAAGTATCCTTTTTGCCGGCATGAAACACTTTAATGAAACACAGATACGTACCTCTGCTCTCTCCTGCTTAAGACCCTTTATCTGAACATTTCAATCCTCTGCGTTCTCTCTGCACCTGCAGTCAATTTCATAATTAGGATAGAAAACAAAAGGCCTAGCCCTGTAATACAACTGTAGGCATATGAGGAGGGAAAATAAGTCAAAAGGCCATCAGCATTTGTTGATCTGGCTTGAAGGCTGTAAGTGTAAGGACCTTGTGGCGCAACGGTAGCGCGTCTGACTCCAGATCAGAAGGTTGCGTGGTCAAATCACGTCGGGGTCACTGCTTACCATTTTATTCCCCACTGAGTTCATAAATTTCCTTTCGAAAACAAAGTCATAGGAACGCAGCCTTGCATTGGCCGGGAATCGAACCCGGGCCTCCCGCGTGGCAGGCGAGAATTCTACCACTGAACCACCAATGCTTCACATGGGGAGTTCACAGGCATAGCTCTGTCCAAGACAGTGATCAGGTGCACACACTTAAATTGTACACAGATGAACAAAGTGTGCGCAGCAGACATGACAACGCCAAAGTTTCACATGATGATGGCTTATATAAGACAAGCTCCAGGCAGGCACATACATATCAAGATATATATTGAGTCTAAGGAAAGATGCTGTAGTCACTCGTCTCTGTGGCGCAATCGGTTAGCGCGTTCGGCTGTTAACCGAAAGGTTGGTGGTTCAAGCCCACCCAGGGACGTATTATTTTGCCTGAATGAAACACTTGAATGGAAAACAGATACATACCTTTGCTCTCTCCTGCTGGACACCCTTTCCCTGAATATTTCAATTCTCTGCGTTCTCTCGGCACCTGCAGTCAATTTCATAATTAGGATAGAAAACAAAAGGTCAAGCTCTGTAATACAACTGTAGGCATATGAGGAGGGGAAAATAAGTCAAAAGGCCCACAGCATTTGTTGATCTGGCTCCGAAAGCTGTAAGTGTAAGGACCTTGTGGCGCAACGGTAGCGCGTCTGACTCCAGATCAGAAGGTTGCGTGTTCAAATCACGTCGGGGTCACTGCTTACCATTTTATTCCCCACTGAGGTCATATATTTCCTTTCGAAAACAAAGTCAAAAGAAAGCAGTCTTGCATTGGCCAGGAATCTAACCCGGGCCTCCCGCGTGGCAGGCGAGAATTCTACCACTGAACCACCAATGCTTCACATGGGTTGTTCACAGGCAGAGCTCTGCCCAAGACAGTGATCAGGTGCACACACTTAAATTGTACACATATGAACAAAGTGTGCGCAGCAGACATGATAACGCCAACGTTTCACATGAAGATGGCAAGAATCAGATGCAGGAGACTATAACTATGAATGTCTTTGCATTTGCTGAGGTCACTGGCTTGGGACTAGAGTTGTGTTTATCAGGGCATGATGGCAGGCTGCTCCCGACAAAAGTGGTTCACAGAATGCACCCGCCAGATCACCAGCACTATTGTGTTTCAGATTATCTCACTGAACTCTCCCCCTGGAAAATCCTTCCCACTGGCTTTCCCAGATTCTGTGTCCTCCCCTAAATGCTGGGGTGAAACGGGCAGAGTTCTGCGCCCTGCGTCCCTTTACGCGTCCCTAACGCGCTCCCAACGCGGCCTACAGCCCTGGTCGGGCTTAGATCACTGGAGCCTTTTGTGACCAAGAACTCCGGAAGCCTAGGGTCAGGCCTGTTGCACAGGCATATTGTGCCTTGCCAATCCGGGATTGTTGTGTTTCAGGGCCTAGCCATCAATACTCCTGGGATTTCTTTCCCTGAGAACCCTCTTTTCCCTGTCCTCCCACAAGCCCCAGCTTTTATGTAAAATAAAGTGTGCACCATGGGCCTTCCCCTATTTGCTCTCTCCCCAATCTCTTTCTCCAAAGCTGAGCTCTGAAGGTAAATGTATCTATCTGAGTGAGGGGCTAGGGAGGGCCTTTCCCAGCAGTCTTACAAGTCAAGAGTTCAGAGAAAGCACCTGCTATGGGAGGGAGACTTTGCTCACAGAGAAGTCAAGTCTAACATAACACATCTGATGGGCAAGGCACACGCCTTACTGGCTGGTAGCACACCTACAGAGGAGCAGGGAGCTATGCTAAGCAGGCAACAGAAAAGTCATGTATGTGTCTCATACACTGGGACCGGTAGTAATACTGGCTCTAAGACCATTAGACAGTAGTCTATTCATCATTACGTCCAACAATAACAAGACACTAAGCAAATGAGAAATGCTGTATGGCATAAAGACGCATTATATAACACAAGCTCCAGGCAGGCACACAATTATCAAGATATATATTGAGTCTCAGGAACTGTGCTACAGTTATTAACCTCTGTGGTGCAAATGGTTAGCGCGTTCGGTTGTTAACAGAAAGGTTGGTGGTTCAAGCCCACCCAGGGAAGTATCCTTTTTGCCGGCATGAAACACTTTAATGAAACACAGATACGTACCTCTGCTCTCTCCTGCTTAAGACCCTTTATCTGAACATTTCAATCCTCTGCGTTCTCTCTGCACCTGCAGTCAATTTCATAATTAGGATAGAAAACAAAAGGCCTAGCCCTGTAATACAACTGTAGGCATATGAGGAGGGGAAAATAAGTCAAAAGGCCATCAGCATTTGTTGATCTGGCTTGAAGGCTGTAAGTGTAAGGACCTTGTGGCGCAACGGTAGCGCGTCTGACTCCAGATCAGAAGGTTGCGTGGTCAAATCACATCGGGGTCACTGCTTACCATTTTATTCCCCACTGAGTTCATATATTTCCTTTCGAAAACAAAGTCAAAGGAACGCAGCCTTGCATTGGCCGGGAATCGAACCCGGGCCTCCCGCGTGGCAGGCGAGAATTCTACCACTGAACCACCAATGCTTCACATGGGGAGTTCACAGGCATAGCTCTGTCCAAGACAGTGATCAGGTGCACACACTTAAATTGTACACAGATGAACAAAGTGTGCGCAGCAGACATGACAACGCCAAAGTTTCACATGATGATGGCTTATATAAGACAAGCTCCAGGCAGGCACATACATATCAAGATATATATTGAGTCTAAGGAAAGATGCTGTAGTCACTCGTCTCTGTGGCGCAATCGGTTAGCGCGTTCGGCTGTTAACCGAAAGGTTGGTGGTTCAAGCCCACCCAGGGATGTATTATTTTGCCTGAATGAAACACTTGAATGGAAAACAGATACATAGCTTTGCTCTCTCCTGCTGGACACCCTTTCCCTGAATATTTCAATTCTCTGCGTTCTCTCGGCACCTGCAGTCAATTTCATAATTAGGATAGAAAACAAAAGGTCAAGCTCTGTAATACAACTGTAGGCATATGAGGAGGGGAAAATAAGTCAAAAGGCCCACAGCATTTGTTGATCTGGCTCCGAAAGCTGTAAGTGTAAGGACCTCGTGGCGCAACGGTAGCGCGTCTGACTCCAGATCAGAAGGTTGCGTGTTCAAATCACGTCGGGGTCACTGCTTACCATTTTATTCCCCACTGAGGTCATATATTTCCTTTCGAAAACAAAGTCAAAAGAAAGCAGTCTTGCATTGGCCGGGAATCGAACCCGGGCCTCCCGCGTGGCAGGCGAGAATTCTACCACTGAACCACCAATGCTTCACATGGGTTGTTCACAGGCAGAGCTCTGCCCAAGACAGTGATCAGGTGCACACACTTAAATTGTACACATATGAACAAAGTGTGCGCAGCAGACATGATAACGCCAACGTTTCACATGAAGATGGCAAGAATCAGATGCAGGAGACTATAACTATGAATGTCTTTGCATTTGCTGAGGTCACTGGCTTGGGACTAGAGTTGTGTTTATCAGTGCATGATGGCAGGCTGCTCCCGACAAAAGTGGTTCACAGAATGCACCCGCCAGATCACCAGCACTATTGTGTTTCAGATTATCTCACTGAACTCTCCTCCTGGAAAATCCTTCCCACTGGCTTTCCCAGATTCTGTGTCCTCCCCTAAATGCTGGGGTGAAACGGGCAGAGTTCTGCGCCCTGCGTCCCTTTACGCGTCCCTAACGCGCTCCCAACGCGGCCTACAGCCCTGGTCGGGCACAGCCCTGGTCGGGCTTAGATCACTGGAGCCTTTTGTGACCAAGAACTCCGGAAGCCTAGGGTCAGGCCTGTTGCACAGGCATATTGTGCCTTGCCAATCCGGGATTGTTGTGTTTCAGGGCCTAGCCATCAATACTCCTGGGATTTCTTTCCCTGAGAACCCTCTTGTCCCTGTCCTCCCACAAGCCCCAGCTTTTATGTAAAATAAAGTGTGCACCATGGGCCTTCCCCTATTTGCTCTCTCCCCAATCTCTTTCTCCAAAGCTGAGCTCTGAAGGTAAATGTATCTATCTGAGTGAGGGGCTAGGGAGGGCCTTTCCCAGCAGTCTTACAAGTCAAGAGTTCAGAGAAAGCACCTGCTATGGGAGGGAGACTTTGCTCACAGAGAAGTCAAGTCTAACATAACACATCTGATGGGCAAGGCACACGCCTTACTGGCTGGTAGCACACCTACAGAGGAGCAGGGAGCTATGCTAAGCAGGCAACAGAAAAGTCATGTATGTGTCTCATACACTGGGACCGGTAGTAATACTGGCTCTAAGACCATTAGACAGTAGTCTATTCATCATTACGTCCAACAATAACAAGACACTAAGCAAATGAGAAATGCTGTATGGCATAAAGACGCATTATATAACACAAGCTCCAGGCAGGCACACAATTATCAAGATATATATTGAGTCTCAGGAACTGTGCTACAGTTATTAACCTCTGTGGTGCAAATGGTTAGCGCGTTCGGTTGTTAACAGAAAGGTTGGTGGTTCAAGCCCACCCAGGGAAGTATCCTTTTTGCCGGCATGAAACACTTTAATGAAACACAGATACGTACCTCTGCTCTCTCCTGCTTAAGACCCTTTATCTGAACATTTCAATCCTCTGCGTTCTCTCTGCACCTGCAGTCAATTTCATAATTAGGATAGAAAACAAAAGGCCTAGCCCTGTAATACAACTGTAGGCATATGAGGAGGGGAAAATAAGTCAAAAGGCCATCAGCATTTGTTGATCTGGCTTGAAGGCTGTAAGTGTAAGGACCTTGTGGCGCAACGGTAGCGCGTCTGACTCCAGATCAGAAGGTTGCGTGGTCAAATCACATCGGGGTCACTGCTTACCATTTTATTCCCCACTGAGTTCATATATTTCCTTTCGAAAACAAAGTCAAAGGAACGCAACCTTGCATTGGCCGGGAATCGAACCCGGGCCTCCCGCGTGGCAGGCGAGAATTCTACCACTGAACCACCAATGCTTCACATGGGGAGTTCACAGGCATAGCTCTGTCC
>NC_136058.1:377776493-377828993 GCF_964261635.1 Lissotriton helveticus
GGCACATACATATCAAGATATATATTGAGTCTAAGGAAAGATGCTGTAGTCACTCGTCTCTGTGGCGCAATCGGTTAGCGCGTTCGGCTGTTAACCGAAAGGTTGGTGGTTCAAGCCCACCCAGGGACGTATTATTTTGCCTGAATGAAACACTTGAATGGAAAACAGATACATACCTTTGCTCTCTCCTGCTGGACACCCTTTCCCTGAATATTTCAATTCTCTGCGTTCTCTCGGCACCTGCAGTCAATTTCATAATTAGGATAGAAAACAAAAGGTCAAGCTCTGTAATACAACTGTAGGCATATGAGGAGGGGAAAATAAGTCAAAAGGCCCACAGCATTTGTTGATCTGGCTCCGAAAGCTGTAAGTGTAAGGACCTCGTGGCGCAACGGTAGCGCGTCTGACTCCAGATCAGAAGGTTGCGTGTTCAAATCACGTCGGGGTCACTGCTTACCATTTTATTCCCCACTGAGGTCATATATTTCCTTTCGAAAACAAAGTCAAAAGAAAGCAGTCTTGCATTGGCCGGGAATCGAACCCGGGCCTCCCGCGTGGCAGGCGAGAATTCTACCACTGAACCACCAATGCTTCACATGGGTTGTTCACAGGCAGAGCTCTGCCCAAGACAGTGATCAGGTGCACACACTTAAATTGTACACATATGAACAAAGTGTGCGCAGCAGACATGATAACGCCAACGTTTCACATGAAGATGGCAAGAATCAGATGCAGGAGACTATAACTATGAATGTCTTTGCATTTGCTGAGGTCACTGGCTTGGGACTAGAGTTGTGTTTATCAGTGCATGATGGCAGGCTGCTCCCGACAAAAGTGGTTCACAGAATGCACCCGCCAGATCACCAGCACTATTGTGTTTCAGATTATCTCACTGAACTCTCCTCCTGGAAAATCCTTCCCACTGGCTTTCCCAGATTCTGTGTCCTCCCCTAAATGCTGGGGTGAAACGGGCAGAGTTCTGCGCCCTGCGTCCCTTTACGCGTCCCTAACGCGCTCCCAACGCGGCCTACAGCCCTGGTCGGGCTTAGATCACTGGAGCCTTTTGTGACCAAGAACTCCGGAAGCCTAGGGTCAGGCCTGTTGCACAGGCATATTGTGCCTTGCCAATCCGGGATTGTTGTGTTTCAGGGCCTAGCCATCAATACTCCTGGGATTTCTTTCCCTGAGAACCCTCTTGTCCCTGTCCTCCCACAAGCCCCAGCTTTTATGTAAAATAAAGTGTGCACCATGGGCCTTCCCCTATTTGCTCTCTCCCCAATCTCTTTCTCCAAAGCTGAGCTCTGAAGGTAAATGTATCTATCTGAGTGAGGGGCTAGGGAGGGCCTTTCCCAGCAGTCTTACAAGTCAAGAGTTCAGAGAAAGCACCTGCTATGGGAGGGAGACTTTGCTCACAGAGAAGTCAAGTCTAACATAACACATCTGATGGGCAAGGCACACGCCTTACTGGCTGGTAGCACACCTACAGAGGAGCAGGGAGCTATGCTAAGCAGGCAACAGAAAAGTCATGTATGTGTCTCATACACTGGGACCGGTAGTAATACTGGCTCTAAGACCATTAGACAGTAGTCTATTCATCATTACGTCCAACAATAACAAGACACTAAGCAAATGAGAAATGCTGTATGGCATAAAGACGCATTATATAACACAAGCTCCAGGCAGGCACACAATTATCAAGATATATATTGAGTCTCAGGAACTGTGCTACAGTTATTAACCTCTGTGGTGCAAATGGTTAGCGCGTTCGGTTGTTAACAGAAAGGTTGGTGGTTCAAGCCCACCCAGGGAAGTATCCTTTTTGCCGGCATGAAACACTTTAATGAAACACAGATACGTACCTCTGCTCTCTCCTGCTTAAGACCCTTTATCTGAACATTTCAATCCTCTGCGTTCTCTCTGCACCTGCAGTCAATTTCATAATTAGGATAGAAAACAAAAGGCCTAGCCCTGTAATACAACTGTAGGCATATGAGGAGGGGAAAATAAGTCAAAAGGCCATCAGCATTTGTTGATCTGGCTTGAAGGCTGTAAGTGTAAGGACCTTGTGGCGCAACGGTAGCGCGTCTGACTCCAGATCAGAAGGTTGCGTGGTCAAATCACGTCGGGGTCACTGCTTACCATTTTATTCCCCACTGAGTTCATATATTTCCTTTCGAAAACAAAGTCAAAGGAACGCAGCCTTGCATTGGCCGGGAATCGAACCCGGGGCTCCCGCGTGGCAGGCGAGAATTCTACCACTGAACCACCAATGCTTCACATGGGGAGTTCAGAGGCATAGCTCTGTCCAAGACAGTGATCAGGTGCACACACTTAAATTGTACACAGATGAACAAAGTGTGCGCAGCAGACATGACAACGCCAAAGTTTCACATGATGATGGCTTATATAAGACAAGCTCCAGGCAGGCACATACATATCAAGATATATATTGAGTCTAAGGAAAGATGCTGTAGTCACTCGTCTCTGTGGCGCAATCGGTTAGCGCGTTCGGCTGTTAACCGAAAGGTTGGTGGTTCAAGCCCACCCAGGGACGTATTATTTTGCCTGAATGAAACACTTGAATGGAAAACAGATACATACCTTTGCTCTCTCCTGCTGGACACCCTTTCCCTGAATATTTCAATTCTCTGCGTTCTCTCGGCACCTGCAGTCAATTTCATAATTAGGATAGAAAACAAAAGGTCAAGCTCTGTAATACAACTGTAGGCATATGAGGAGGGGAAAATAAGTCAAAAGGCCCACAGCATTTGTTGATCTGGCTCCGAAAGCTGTAAGTGTAAGGACCTTGTGGCGCAACGGTAGCGCGTCTGACTCCAGATCAGAAGGTTGCGTGTTCAAATCACGTCGGGGTCACTGCTTACCATTTTATTCCCCACTGAGGTCATATATTTCCTTTCGAAAACAAAGTCAAAAGAAAGCAGTCTTGCATTGGCCAGGAATCTAACCCGGGCCTCCCGCGTGGCAGGCGAGAATTCTACCACTGAACCACCAATGCTTCACATGGGTTGTTCACAGGCAGAGCTCTGCCCAAGACAGTGATCAGGTGCACACACTTAAATTGTACACATATGAACAAAGTGTGCGCAGCAGACATGATAACGCCAACGTTTCACATGAAGATGGCAAGAATCAGATGCAGGAGACTATAACTATGAATGTCTTTGCATTTGCTGAGGTCACTGGCTTGGGACTAGAGTTGTGTTTATCAGGGCATGATGGCAGGCTGCTCCCGACAAAAGTGGTTCACAGAATGCACCTGCCAGATCACCAGCACTATTGTGTTTCAGATTATCTCACTGAACTCTCCTCCTGGAAAATCCTTCCCACTGGCTTTCCCAGATTCTGTGTCCTCCCCTAAATGCTGGGGTGAAACGGGCAGAGTTCTGCGCCCTGCGTCCCTTTACGCGTCCCTAACGCGCTCCCAACGCGGCCTACAGCCCTGGTCGGGCACAGCCCTGGTCGGGCTTAGATCACTGGAGCCTTTTGTGACCAAGAACTCCGGAAGCCTAGGGTCAGGCCTGTTGCACAGGCATATTGTGCCTTGCCAATCCAGGATTGTTGTGTTTCAGGGCCTAGCCATCAATACTCCTGGGATTTCTTTCCCTGAGAACCCTCTTGTCCCTGTCCTCCCACAAGCCCCAGCTTTTATGTAAAATAAAGTGTGCACCATGGGCCTTCCCCTATTTGCTCTCTCCCCAATCTCTTTCTCCAAAGCTGAGCTCTGAAGGTAAATGTATCTATCTGAGTGAGGGGCTAGGGAGGGCCTTTCCCAGCAGTCTTACAAGTCAAGAGTTCAGAGAAAGCACCTGCTATGGGAGGGAGACTTTGCTCACAGAGAAGTCAAGTCTAACATAACACATCTGATGGGCAAGGCACACGCCTTACTGGCTGGTAGCACACCTACAGAGGAGCAGGGAGCTATGCTAAGCAGGCAACAGAAAAGTCATGTATGTGTCTCATACACTGGGACCGGTAGTAATACTGGCTCTAAGACCATTAGACAGTAGTCTATTCATCATTACGTCCAACAATAACAAGACACTAAGCAAATGAGAAATGCTGTATGGCATAAAGACGCATTATATAACACAAGCTCCAGGCAGGCACACAATTATCAAGATATATATTGAGTCTCAGGAACTGTGCTACAGTTATTAACCTCTGTGGTGCAAATGGTTAGCGCGTTCGGTTGTTAACAGAAAGGTTGGTGGTTCAAGCCCACCCAGGGAAGTATCCTTTTTGCCGGCATGAAACACTTTAATGAAACACAGATACGTACCTCTGCTCTCTCCTGCTTAAGACCCTTTATCTGAACATTTCAATCCTCTGCGTTCTCTCTGCACCTGCAGTCAATTTCATAATTAGGATAGAAAACAAAAGGCCTATCCCTGTAATACAACTGTAGGCATATGAGATGGGGAAAATAAGTCAAAAGGCCATCAGCATTTGTTGATCTGGCTTGAAGGCTGTAAGTGTAAGGACCTTGTGGCGCAACGGTAGCGCGTCTGACTCCAGATCAGAAGGTTGCGTGGTCAAATCACGTCGGGGTCACTGCTTACCATTTTATTCCCCACTGAGTTCATATATTTCCGTTCGAAAACAAAGTCAAAGGAACGCAGCCTTGCATTGGCCGGGAATCGAACCCGGGCCTCCCGCGTGGCAGGCGAGAATTCTACCACTGAACCACCAATGCTTCACATGGGGAGTTCACAGGCATAGCTCTGTCCAAGACAGTGATCAGGTGCACACACTTAAATTGTACACATATGAACAAAGTGTGCGCAGCAGACATGACAACGCCAAAGTTTCACATGATGATGGCTTATATAAGACAAGCTCCAGGTAGGCACATACATATCAAGATATATATTGAGTCTAAGGAAAGATGCTGTAGTCACTCGTCTCTGTGGCGCAATCGGTTAGCGCGTTCGGCTGTTAACTGAAAGGTTGGTGGTTCAAGCCCAACCAGGGACGTATTATTTTGCCTGAATGAAACACTTGAATGGAAAACAGATACATACCTTTGCTCTCTCCTGCTGGACACCCTTTCCCTGAATATTTCAATTCTCTGCGTTCTCTCGGCACCTGCAGTCAATTTCATAATTAGGATAGAAAACAAAAGGTCAAGCTCTGTAATACAACTGTAGGCATATGAGGAGGGGAAAATAAGTCAAAAGGCCCACAGCATTTGTTGATCTGGCTCTGAAAGCTGTAAGTGTAAGGACCTCGTGGCGCAACGGTAGCGCGTCTGACTCCAGATCAGAAGGTTGCGTGTTCAAATCACGTCGGGGTCACTGCTTACCATTTTATTCCCCACTGAGGTCATATATTTCCTTTCGAAAACAAAGTCAAAAGAAAGCAGTCTTGCATTGGCCGGGAATCTAACCCGGGCCTCCCGCGTGGCAGGCGAGAATTCTACCACTGAACCACCAATGCTTCACATGGGTTGTTCACAGGCAGAGCTCTGCCCAAGACAGTGATCAGGTGCACACACTTAAATTGTACACATATGAACAAAGTGTGCGCAGCAGACATGATAACGCCAACGTTTCACATGAAGATGGCAAGAATCAGATGCAGGAGACTATAACTATGAATGTCTTTGCATTTGCTGAGGTCACTGGCTTGGGACTAGAGTTGTGTTTATCAGGGCATGATGGCAGGCTGCTCCCGACAAAAGTGGTTCACAGAATGCACCCGCCAGATCACCAGCACTATTGTGTTTCAGATTATCTCACTGAACTCTCCTCCTGGAAAATCCTTCCCACTGGCTTTCCCAGATTCTGTGTCCTCCCCTAAATGCTGGGGTGAAACGGGCAGAGTTCTGCGCCCTGCGTCCCTTTACGCGTCCCTAACGCGCTCCCAACGCGGCCTACAGCCCTGGTCGGGCACAGCCCTGGTCGGGCTTAGATCACTGGAGCCTTTTGTGACCAAGAACTCCGGAAGCCTAGGGTCAGGCCTGTTGCACAGGCATATTGTGCCTTGCCAATCCGGGATTGTTGTGTTTCAGGGCCTAGCCATCAATACTCCTGGGATTTCTTTCCCTGAGAACCCTCTTGTCCCTGTCCTCCCACAAGCCCCAGCTTTTATGTAAAATAAAATGTGCACCATGGGCCTTCCCCTATTTGCTCTCTCCCCAATCTCTTTCTCCAAAGCTGAGCTCTGAAGGTAAATGTATCTATCTGAGTGAGGGGCTAGGGAGGGCCTTTCCCAGCAGTCTTACAAGTCAAGAGTTCAGAGAAAGCACCTGCTATGGGAGGGAGACTTTGCTCACAGAGAAGTCAAGTCTAACATAACACATCTGATGGGCAAGGCACACGCCTTACTGGCTGGTAGCACACCTACAGAGGAGCAGGGAGCTATGCTAAGCAGGCAACAGAAAAGTCATGTATGTGTCTCATACACTGGGACCGGTAGTAATACTGGCTCTAAGACCATTAGACACTAGTCTATTCATCATTACGTCCAACAATAACAAGACACTAAGCAAATGAGAAATGCTGTATGGCATAAAGACGCATTATATAACACAAGCTCCAGGCAGGCACACAATTATCAAGATATATATTGAGTCTCAGGAACTGTGCTACAGTTATTAACCTCTGTGGTGCAAATGGTTAGCGCGTTCGGTTGTTAACAGAAAGGTTGGTGGTTCAAGCCCACCCAGGGAAGTATCCTTTTTGCCGGCATGAAACACTTTAATGAAACACAGATACGTACCTCTGCTCTCTCCTGCTTAAGACCCTTTATCTGAACATTTCAATCCTCTGCGTTCTCTCTGCACCTGCAGTCAATTTCATAATTAGGATAGAAAACAAAAGGCCTAGCCCTGTAATACAACTGTAGGCATATGAGGAGGGAAAATAAGTCAAAAGGCCATCAGCATTTGTTGATCTGGCTTGAAGGCTGTAAGTGTAAGGACCTTGTGGCGCAACGGTAGCGCGTCTGACTCCAGATCAGAAGGTTGCGTGGTCAAATCACGTCGGGGTCACTGCTTACCATTTTATTCCCCACTGAGTTCATAAATTTCCTTTCGAAAACAAAGTCATAGGAACGCAGCCTTGCATTGGCCGGGAATCGAACCCGGGCCTCCCGCGTGGCAGGCGAGAATTCTACCACTGAACCACCAATGCTTCACATGGGGAGTTCACAGGCATAGCTCTGTCCAAGACAGTGATCAGGTGCACACACTTAAATTGTACACAGATGAACAAAGTGTGCGCAGCAGACATGACAACGCCAAAGTTTCACATGATGATGGCTTATATAAGACAAGCTCCAGGCAGGCACATACATATCAAGATATATATTGAGTCTAAGGAAAGATGCTGTAGTCACTCGTCTCTGTGGCGCAATCGGTTAGCGCGTTCGGCTGTTAACCGAAAGGTTGGTGGTTCAAGCCCACCCAGGGACGTATTATTTTGCCTGAATGAAACACTTGAATGGAAAACAGATACATACCTTTGCTCTCTCCTGCTGGACACCCTTTCCCTGAATATTTCAATTCTCTGCGTTCTCTCGGCACCTGCAGTCAATTTCATAATTAGGATAGAAAACAAAAGGTCAAGCTCTGTAATACAACTGTAGGCATATGAGGAGGGGAAAATAAGTCAAAAGGCCCACAGCATTTGTTGATCTGGCTCCGAAAGCTGTAAGTGTAAGGACCTTGTGGCGCAACGGTAGCGCGTCTGACTCCAGATCAGAAGGTTGCGTGTTCAAATCACGTCGGGGTCACTGCTTACCATTTTATTCCCCACTGAGGTCATATATTTCCTTTCGAAAACAAAGTCAAAAGAAAGCAGTCTTGCATTGGCCAGGAATCTAACCCGGGCCTCCCGCGTGGCAGGCGAGAATTCTACCACTGAACCACCAATGCTTCACATGGGTTGTTCACAGGCAGAGCTCTGCCCAAGACAGTGATCAGGTGCACACACTTAAATTGTACACATATGAACAAAGTGTGCGCAGCAGACATGATAACGCCAACGTTTCACATGAAGATGGCAAGAATCAGATGCAGGAGACTATAACTATGAATGTCTTTGCATTTGCTGAGGTCACTGGCTTGGGACTAGAGTTGTGTTTATCAGGGCATGATGGCAGGCTGCTCCCGACAAAAGTGGTTCACAGAATGCACCCGCCAGATCACCAGCACTATTGTGTTTCAGATTATCTCACTGAACTCTCCCCCTGGAAAATCCTTCCCACTGGCTTTCCCAGATTCTGTGTCCTCCCCTAAATGCTGGGGTGAAACGGGCAGAGTTCTGCGCCCTGCGTCCCTTTACGCGTCCCTAACGCGCTCCCAACGCGGCCTACAGCCCTGGTCGGGCTTAGATCACTGGAGCCTTTTGTGACCAAGAACTCCGGAAGCCTAGGGTCAGGCCTGTTGCACAGGCATATTGTGCCTTGCCAATCCGGGATTGTTGTGTTTCAGGGCCTAGCCATCAATACTCCTGGGATTTCTTTCCCTGAGAACCCTCTTGTCCCTGTCCTCCCACAAGCCCCAGCTTTTATGTAAAATAAAGTGTGCACCATGGGCCTTCCCCTATTTGCTCTCTCCCCAATCTCTTTCTCCAAAGCTGAGCTCTGAAGGTAAATGTATCTATCTGAGTGAGGGGCTAGGGAGGGCCTTTCCCAGCAGTCTTACAAGTCAAGAGTTCAGAGAAAGCACCTGCTATGGGAGGGAGACTTTGCTCACAGAGAAGTCAAGTCTAACATAACACATCTGATGGGCAAGGCACACGCCTTACTGGCTGGTAGCACACCTACAGAGGAGCAGGGAGCTATGCTAAGCAGGCAACAGAAAAGTCATGTATGTGTCTCATACACTGGGACCGGTAGTAATACTGGCTCTAAGACCATTAGACAGTAGTCTATTCATCATTACGTCCAACAATAACAAGACACTAAGCAAATGAGAAATGCTGTATGGCATAAAGACGCATTATATAACACAAGCTCCAGGCAGGCATACAATTATCAAGATATATATTGAGTCTCAGGAACTGTGCTACAGTTATTAACCTCTGTGGTGCAAATGGTTAGCGCGTTCGGTTGTTAACAGAAAGGTTGGTGGTCCAAGCCCACCCAGGGAAGTATCCTTTTTGCCGGCATGAAACACTTTAATGAAACACAGATACGTACCTCTGCTCTCTCCTGCTTAAGACCCTTTATCTGAACATTTCAATCCTCTGCGTTCTCTCTGCACCTGCAGTCAATTTCATAATTAGGATAGAAAACAAAAGGCCTAGCCCTGTAATACAACTGTAGGCATATGAGGAGGGGAAAATAAGTCAAAAGGCCATCAGCATTTGTTGATCTGGCTTGAAGGCTGTAAGTGTAAGGACCTTGTGGCGCAACGGTAGCGCGTCTGACTCCAGATCAGAAGGTTGCGTGGTCAAATCACGTCGGGGTCACTGCTTACCATTTTAGTCCCCACTGAGTTCATATATTTCCTTTCGAAAACAAAGTCAAAGGAACGCAGCCTTGCATTGGCCGGGAATCGAACCCGGGCCTCCCGCGTGGCAGGCGAGAATTCTACCACTGAACCACCAATGCTTCACATGGGGAGTTCACAGGCATAGCTCTGTCCAAGACAGTGATCAGGTGCACACACTTAAATTGTACACATATGAACAAAGTGTGCGCAGCAGACATGACAACGCCAAAGTTTCACATGATGATGGCTTATATAAGACAAGCTCCAGGCAGGCACATACATATCAAGATATATATTGAGTCTAAGGAAAGATGCTGTAGTCACTCGTCTCTGTGGCGCAATCGGTTAGCGCGTTCGGCTGTTAACCGAAAGGTTGGTGGTTCAAGCCCACCCAGGGACGTATTATTTTGCCTGAATGAAACACTTGAATGGAAAACAGATACATACCTTTGCTCTCTCCTGCTGGACACCCTTTCCCTGAATATTTCAATTCTCTGCGTTCTCTCGGCACCTGCAGTCAATTTCATAATTAGGATAGAAAACAAAAGGTCAAGCTCTGTAATACAACTGTAGGCATATGAGGAGGGGAAAATAAGTCAAAAGGCCCACAGCATTTGTTGATCTGGCTCCGAAAGCTGTAAGTGTAAGGACCTCGTGGCGCAACGGTAGCGCGTCTGACTCCAGATCAGAAGGTTGCGTGTTCAAATCACGTCGGGGTCACTGCTTACCATTTTATTCCCCACTGAGGTCATATATTTCCTTTCGAAAACAAAGTCAAAAGAAAGCAGTCTTGCATTGGCTGGGAATCGAAACCGGGCCTCCCGCGTGGCAGGCGAGAATTCTACCACTGAACCACCAATGCTTCACATGGGTTGTTCACAGGCAGAGCTCTGCCCAAGACAGTGATCAGGTGCACACACTTAAATTGTACACATATGAACAAAGTGTGCGCAGCAGACATGATAACGCCAACGTTTCACATGAAGATGGCAAGAATCAGATGCAGGAGACTATAACTATGAATGTCTTTGCATTTGCTGAGGTCACTGGCTTGGGACTAGAGTTGTGTTTATCAGGGCATGATGGCAGGCTGCTCCCGACAAAAGTGGTTCACAGAATGCACCCGCCAGATCACCAGCACTATTGTGTTTCAGATTATCTCACTGAACTCTCCTCCTGGAAAATCCTTCCCACTGGCTTTCCCAGATTCTGTGTCCTCCCCTAAATGCTGGGGTGAAACGGGCAGAGTTCTGCGCCCTGCGTCCCTTTACGCGTCCCTAACGCGCTCCCAACGCGGCCTACAGCCCTGGTCGGGCTTAGATCACTGGAGCCTTTTGTGACCAAGAACTCCGGAAGCCTAGGGTCAGGCCTGTTGCACAGGCATATTGTGCCTTGCCAATCCGGGATTGTTGTGTTTCAGGGCCTAGCCATCAATACTCCTGGGATTTCTTTCCCTGAGAACCCTCTTGTCCCTGTCCTCCCACAAGCCCCTGCTTTTATGTAAAATAAAGTGTGCACCATGGGCCTTCCCCTATTTGCTCTCTCCCCAATCTCTTTCTCCAAAGCTGAGCTCTGAAGGTAAATGTATCTATCTGAGTGAGGGGCTAGGGAGGGCCTTTCCCAGCAGTCTTACAAGTCAAGAGTTCAGAGAAAGCACCTGCTATGGGAGGGAGACTTTGCTCACAGAGAAGTCAAGTCTAACATAACACATCTGATGGGCAAGGCACACGCCTTACTGGCTGGTAGCACACCTACAGAGGAGCAGGGAGCTATGCTAAGCAGGCAACAGAAAAGTCATGTATGTGTCTCATACACTGGGACCGGTAGTAATACTGGCTCTAAGACCATTAGACAGTAGTCTATTCATCATTACGTCCAACAATAACAAGACACTAAGCAAATGAGAAATGCTGTATGGCATAAAGACGCATTATATAACACAAGCTCCAGGCAGGCATACAATTATCAAGATATATATTGAGTCTCAGGAACTGTGCTACAGTTATTAACCTCTGTGGTGCAAATGGTTAGCGCGTTCGGTTGTTAACAGAAAGGTTGGTGGTCCAAGCCCACCCAGGGAAGTATCCTTTTTGCCGGCATGAAACACTTTAATGAAACACAGATACGTACCTCTGCTCTCTCCTGCTTAAGACCCTTTATCTGAACATTTCAATCCTCTGCGTTCTCTCTGCACCTGCAGTCAATTTCATAATTAGGATAGAAAACAAAAGGCCTAGCCCTGTAATACAACTGTAGGCATATGAGGAGGGGAAAATAAGTCAAAAGGCCATCAGCATTTGTTGATCTGGCTTGAAGGCTGTAAGTGTAAGGACCTTGTGGCGCAACGGTAGCGCGTCTGACTCCAGATCAGAAGGTTGCGTGGTCAAATCACGTCGGGGTCACTGCTTACCATTTTAGTCCCCACTGAGTTCATATATTTCCTTTCGAAAACAAAGTCAAAGGAACGCAGCCTTGCATTGGCCGGGAATCGAACCCGGGCCTCCCGCGTGGCAGGCGAGAATTCTACCACTGAACCACCAATGCTTCACATGGGGAGTTCACAGGCATAGCTCTGTCCAAGACAGTGATCAGGTGCACACACTTAAATTGTACACATATGAACAAAGTGTGCGCAGCAGACATGACAACGCCAAAGTTTCACATGATGATGGCTTATATAAGACAAGCTCCAGGCAGGCACATACATATCAAGATATATATTGAGTCTAAGGAAAGATGCTGTAGTCACTCGTCTCTGTGGCGCAATCGGTTAGCGCGTTCGGCTGTTAACCGAAAGGTTGGTGGTTCAAGCCCACCCAGGGACGTATTATTTTGCCTGAATGAAACACTTGAATGGAAAACAGATACATACCTTTGCTCTCTCCTGCTGGACACCCTTTCCCTGAATATTTCAATTCTCTGCGTTCTCTCGGCACCTGCAGTCAATTTCATAATTAGGATAGAAAACAAAAGGTCAAGCTCTGTAATACAACTGTAGGCATATGAGGAGGGGAAAATAAGTCAAAAGGCCCACAGCATTTGTTGATCTGGCTCCGAAAGCTGTAAGTGTAAGGACCTCGTGGCGCAACGGTAGCGCGTCTGACTCCAGATCAGAAGGTTGCGTGTTCAAATCACGTCGGGGTCACTGCTTACCATTTTATTCCCCACTGAGGTCATATATTTCCTTTCGAAAACAAAGTCAAAAGAAAGCAGTCTTGCATTGGCTGGGAATCGAAACCTGGCCTCCCGCGTGGCAGGCGAGAATTCTACCACTGAACCACCAATGCTTCACATGGGTTGTTCACAGGCAGAGCTCTGCCCAAGACAGTGATCAGGTGCACACACTTAAATTGTACACATATGAACAAAGTGTGCGCAGCAGACATGATAACGCCAACGTTTCACATGAAGATGGCAAGAATCAGATGCAGGAGACTATAACTATGAATGTCTTTGCATTTGCTGAGGTCACTGGCTTGGGACTAGAGTTGTGTTTATCAGGGCATGATGGCAGGCTGCTCCCGACAAAAGTGGTTCACAGAATGCACCCGCCAGATCACCAGCACTATTGTGTTTCAGATTATCTCACTGAACTCTCCTCCTGGAAAATCCTTCCCACTGGCTTTCCCAGATTCTGTGTCCTCCCCTAAATGCTGGGGTGAAACGGGCAGAGTTCTGCGCCCTGCGTCCCTTTACGCGTCCCTAACGCGCTCCCAACGCGGCCTACAGCCCTGGTCGGGCACAGCCCTGGTCGGGCTTAGATCACTGGAGCCTTTTGTGACCAAGAACTCCGGAAGCCTAGGGTCAGGCCTGTTGCACAGGCATATTGTGCCTTGCCAATCCGGGATTGTTGTGTTTCAGGGCCTAGCCATCAATACTCCTGGGATTTCTTTCCCTGAGAACCCTCTTGTCCCTGTCCTCCCACAAGCCCCTGCTTTTATGTAAAATAAAGTGTGCACCATGGGCCTTCCCCTATTTGCTCTCTCCCCAATCTCTTTCTCCAAAGCTGAGCTCTGAAGGTAAATGTATCTATCTGAGTGAGGGGCTAGGGAGGGCCTTTCCCAGCAGTCTTACAAGTCAAGAGTTCAGAGAAAGCACCTGCTATGGGAGGGAGACTTTGCTCACAGAGAAGTCAAGTCTAACATAACACATCTGATGGGCAAGGCACACGCCTTACTGGCTGGTAGCACACCTACAGAGGAGCAGGGAGCTATGCTAAGCAGGCAACAGAAAAGTCATGTATGTGTCTCATACACAGGGACCGGTAGTAATACTGGCTCTAAGACCATTAGACAGTAGTCTATTCATCATTACGTCCAACAATAACAAGACACTAAGCAAATGAGAAATGCTGTATGGCATAAAGACGCATTATATAACACAAGCTCCAGGCAGGCACACAATTATCAAGATATATATTGAGTCTCAGGAACTGTGCTACAGTTATTAACCTCTGTGGTGCAAATGGTTAGCGCGTTCGGTTGTTAACAGAAAGGTTGGTGGTTCAAGCCCACCCAGGGAAGTATCCTTTTTGCCGGCATGAAACACTTTAATGAAACACAGATACGTACCTCTGCTCTCTCCTGCTTAAGACCCTTTATCTGAACATTTCAATCCTCTGCGTTCTCTCTGCACCTGCAGTCAATTTCATAATTAGGATAGAAAACAAAAGGCCTAGCCCTGTAATACAACTGTAGGCATATGAGGAGGGGAAAATAAGTCAAAAGGCCATCAGCATTTGTTGATCTGGCTTGAAGGCTGTAAGTGTAAGGACCTTGTGGCGCAACGGTAGCGCGTCTGACTCCAGATCAGAAGGTTGCGTGGTCAAATCACGTCGGGGTCACTGCTTACCATTTTATTCCCCACTGAGTTCATATATTTCCTTTCGAAAACAAAGTCAAAGGAACGCAGCCTTGCATTGGCCGGGAATCGAACCCGGGCCTCCCGCGTGGCAGGCGAGAATTCTACCACTGAACCACCAATGCTTCACATGGAGAGTTCACAGGCATAGCTCTGTCCAAGACAGTGATCAGGTGCACACACTTAAATTGTACACATATGAACAAAGTGTGCGCAGCAGACATGACAACGCCAAAGTTTCACATGATGATGGCTTATATAAGACAAGCTCCAGGCAGGCACATACATATCAAGATATATATTGAGTCTAAGGAAAGATGCTGTAGTCACTCGTCTCTGTGGCGCAATCGGTTAGCGCGTTCGGCTGTTAACCGAAAGGTTGGTGGTTCAAGCCCACCCAGGGACGTATTATTTTGCCTGAATGAAACACTTGAATGGAAAACAGATACATACCTTTGCTCTCTCCTGCTGGACACCCTTTCCCTGAATATTTCAATTCTCTGCGTTCTCTCGGCACCTGCAGTCAATTTCATAATTAGGATAGAAAACAAAAGGTCAAGCTCTGTAATACAACTGTAGGCATATGAGGAGGGGAAAATAAGTCAAAAGGCCCACAGCATTTGTTGATCTGGCTCCGAAAGCTGTAAGTGTAAGGACCTCGTGGCGCAACGGTAGCGCGTCTGACTCCAGATCAGAAGGTTGCGTGTTCAAATCACGTCGGGGTCACTGCTTACCATTTTATTCCCCACTGAGGTCATATATTTCCTTTCGAAAACAAAGTCAAAAGAAAGCAGTCTTGCATTGGCTGGGAATCGAACCCGGGCCTCCCGCGTGGCAGGCGAGAATTCTACCACTGAACCACCAATGCTTCACATGGGTTGTTCACAGGCAGAGCTCTGCCCAAGACAGTGATCAGGTGCACACACTTAAATTGTACACATATGAACAAAGTGTGCGCAGCAGACATGATAACGCCAACGTTTCACATGAAGATGGCAAGAATCAGATGCAGGAGACTATAACTATGAATGTCTTTGCATTTGCTGAGGTCACTGGCTTGGGACTAGAGTTGTGTTTATCAGGGCATGATGGCAGGCTGCTCCCGACAAAAGTGGTTCACAGAATGCACCCGCCAGATCACCAGCACTATTGTGTTTCAGATTATCTCACTGAACTCTCCTCCTGGAAAATCCTTCCCACTGGCTTTCCCAGATTCTGTGTCCTCCCCTAAATGCTGGGGTGAAACGGGCAGAGTTCTGCGCCCTGCGTCCCTTTACGCGTCCCTAACGCGCTCCCAACGCGGCCTACAGCCCTGGTCGGGCTTAGATCACTGGAGCCTTTTGTGACCAAGAACTCCGGAAGCCTAGGGTCAGGCCTGTTGCACAGGCATATTGTGCCTTGCCAATCCGGGATTGTTGTGTTTCAGGGCCTAGCCATCAATACTCCTGGGATTTCTTTCCCTGAGAACCCTCTTGTCCCTGTCCTCCCACAAGCCCCAGCTTTTATGTAAAATAAAGTGTGCACCATGGGCCTTCCCCTATTTGCTCTCTCCCCAATCTCTTTCTCCAAAGCTGAGCTCTGAAGGTAAATGTATCTATCTGAGTGAGGGGCTAGGGAGGGCCTTTCCCAGCAGTCTTACAAGTCAAGAGTTCAGAGAAAGCACCTGCTATGGGAGGGAGACTTTGCTCACAGAGAAGTCAAGTCTAACATAACACATCTGATGGGCAAGGCACACGCCTTACTGGCTGGTAGCACACCTACAGAGGAGCAGGGAGCTATGCTAAGCAGGCAACAGAAAAGTCATGTATGTGTCTCATACACAGGGACCGGTAGTAATACTGGCTCTAAGACCATTAGACAGTAGTCTATTCATCATTACGTCCAACAATAACAAGACACTAAGCAAATGAGAAATGCTGTATGGCATAAAGACGCATTATATAACACAAGCTCCAGGCAGGCACACAATTATCAAGATATATATTGAGTCTCAGGAACTGTGCTACAGTTATTAACCTCTGTGGTGCAAATGGTTAGCGCGTTCGGTTGTTAACAGAAAGGTTGGTGGTTCAAGCCCACCCAGGGAAGTATCCTTTTTGCCGGCATGAAACACTTTAATGAAACACAGATACGTACCTCTGCTCTCTCCTGCTTAAGACCCTTTATCTGAACATTTCAATCCTCTGCGTTCTCTCTGCACCTGCAGTCAATTTCATAATTAGGATAGAAAACAAAAGGCCTAGCCCTGTAATACAACTGTAGGCATATGAGGAGGGGAAAATAAGTCAAAAGGCCATCAGCATTTGTTGATCTGGCTTGAAGGCTGTAAGTGTAAGGACCTTGTGGCGCAACGGTAGCGCGTCTGACTCCAGATCAGAAGGTTGCGTGGTCAAATCACGTCGGGGTCACTGCTTACCATTTTATTCCCCACTGAGTTCATATATTTCCTTTCGAAAACAAAGTCAAAGGAACGCAGCCTTGCATTGGCCGGGAATCGAACCCGGGCCTCCCGCGTGGCAGGCGAGAATTCTACCACTGAACCACCAATGCTTCACATGGAGAGTTCACAGGCATAGCTCTGTCCAAGACAGTGATCAGGTGCACACACTTAAATTGTACACATATGAACAAAGTGTGCGCAGCAGACATGACAACGCCAAAGTTTCACATGATGATGGCTTATATAAGACAAGCTCCAGGCAGGCACATACATATCAAGATATATATTGAGTCTAAGGAAAGATGCTGTAGTCACTCGTCTCTGTGGCGCAATCGGTTAGCGCGTTCGGCTGTTAACCGAAAGGTTGGTGGTTCAAGCCCACCCAGGGACGTATTATTTTGCCTGAATGAAACACTTGAATGGAAAACAGATACATACCTTTGCTCTCTCCTGCTGGACACCCTTTCCCTGAATATTTCAATTCTCTGCGTTCTCTCGGCACCTGCAGTCAATTTCATAATTAGGATAGAAAACAAAAGGTCAAGCTCTGTAATACAACTGTAGGCATATGAGGAGGGGAAAATAAGTCAAAAGGCCCACAGCATTTGTTGATCTGGCTCCGAAAGCTGTAAGTGTAAGGACCTCGTGGCGCAACGGTAGCGCGTCTGACTCCAGATCAGAAGGTTGCGTGTTCAAATCACGTCGGGGTCACTGCTTACCATTTTATTCCCCACTGAGGTCATATATTTCCTTTCGAAAACAAAGTCAAAAGAAAGCAGTCTTGCATTGGCTGGGAATCGAACCCGGGCCTCCCGCGTGGCAGGCGAGAATTCTACCACTGAACCACCAATGCTTCACATGGGTTGTTCACAGGCAGAGCTCTGCCCAAGACAGTGATCAGGTGCACACACTTAAATTGTACACATATGAACAAAGTGTGCGCAGCAGACATGATAACGCCAACGTTTCACATGAAGATGGCAAGAATCAGATGCAGGAGACTATAACTATGAATGTCTTTGCATTTGCTGAGGTCACTGGCTTGGGACTAGAGTTGTGTTTATCAGGGCATGATGGCAGGCTGCTCCCGACAAAAGTGGTTCACAGAATGCACCCGCCAGATCACCAGCACTATTGTGTTTCAGATTATCTCACTGAACTCTCCTCCTGGAAAATCCTTCCCACTGGCTTTCCCAGATTCTGTGTCCTCCCCTAAATGCTGGGGTGAAACGGGCAGAGTTCTGCGCCCTGCGTCCCTTTACGCGTCCCTAACGCGCTCCCAACGCGGCCTACAGCCCTGGTCGGGCTTAGATCACTGGAGCCTTTTGTGACCAAGAACTCCGGAAGCCTAGGGTCAGGCCTGTTGCACAGGCATATTGTGCCTTGCCAATCCGGGATTGTTGTGTTTCAGGGCCTAGCCATCAATACTCCTGGGATTTCTTTCCCTGAGAACCCTCTTGTCCCTGTCCTCCCACAAGCCCCAGCTTTTATGTAAAATAAAGTGTGCACCATGGGCCTTCCCCTATTTGCTCTCTCCCCAATCTCTTTCTCCAAAGCTGAGCTCTGAAGGTAAATGTATCTATCTGAGTGAGGGGCTAGGGAGGGCCTTTCCCAGCAGTCTTACAAGTCAAGAGTTCAGAGAAAGCACCTGCTATGGGAGGGAGACTTTGCTCACAGAGAAGTCAAGTCTAACATAACACATCTGATGGGCAAGGCACACGCCTTACTGGCTGGTAGCACACCTACAGAGGAGCAGGGAGCTATACTAAGCAGGCAACAGAAAAGTCATGTATGTGTCTCATACACTGGGACCGGTAGTAATACTGGCTCTAAGACCATTAGACAGTAGTCTATTCATCATTACGTCCAACAATAACAAGACACTAAGCAAATGAGAAATGCTGTATGGCATAAAGACGCATTATATAACACAAGCTCCAGGCAGGACCACAATTATCAAGATATATATTGAGTCTCAGGAACTGTGCTACAGTTATTAACCTCTGTGGTGCAAATGGTTAGCGCGTTCGGTTGTTAACAGAAAGGTTGGTGGTTCAAGCCCACCCAGGGAAGTATCCTTTTTGCCGGCATGAAACACTTTAATGAAACACAGATACGTACCTCTGCTCTCTCCTGCTTAAGACCCTTTATCTGAACATTTCAATCCTCTGCGTTCTCTCTGCACCTGCAGTCAATTTCATAATTAGGATAGAAAACAAAAGGCCTAGCCCTGTAATACAACTGTAGGCATATGAGGAGGGGAAAATAAGTCAAAAGGCCATCAGCATTTGTTGATCTGGCTTGAAGGCTGTAAGTGTAAGGACCTTGTGGCGCAACGGTAGCGCGTCTGACTCCAGATCAGAAGGTTGCGTGGTCAAATCACGTCGGGGTCACTGCTTACCATTTTATTCCCCACTGAGGTCATATATTTCCTTTCGAAAACAAAGTCAAAGGAACGCAGCCTTGCATTGGCCGGGAATCGAACCCGGGCCTCCCGCGTGGCAGGCGAGAATTCTACCACTGAACCACCAATGCTTCACATGGAGAGTTCACAGGCATAGCTCTGTCCAAGACAGTGATCAGGTGCACACACTTAAATTGTACACATATGAACAAAGTGTGCGCAGCAGACATGACAACGCCAAAGTTTCACATGATGATGGCTTATATAAGACAAGCTCCAGGCAGGCACATACATATCAAGATATATATTGAGTCTAAGGAAAGATGCTGTAGTCACTCGTCTCTGTGGCGCAATCGGTTAGCGCGTGCGCCTGTTAATCGAAAGGTTGGTGGTTCAAGCCCACCCAGGGACGTATTATTTTGCCTGAATGAAACACTTGAATGGAAAACAGATACATACCTTTGCTCTCTCCTGCTGGACACCCTTTCCCTGAATATTTCAATTCTCTGCGTTCTCTCGGCACCTGCAGTCAATTTCATAATTAGGATAGAAAACAAAAGGTCAAGCTCTGTAATACAACTGTAGGCATATGAGGAGGGGAAAATAAGTCAAAAGGCCCACAGCATTTGTTGATCTGGCTCCGAAAGCTGTAAGTGTAAGGACCTCGTGGCGCAACGGTAGCGCGTCTGACTCCAGATCAGAAGGTTGCGTGTTCAAATCACGTCGGGGTCACTGCTTACCATTTTATTCCCCACTGAGGTCATATATTTCCTTTCGAAAACAAAGTCAAAAGAAAGCAGTCTTGCATTGGCCGGGAATCGAACCCGGGCCTCCCGCGTGGCAGGCGAGAATTCTACCACTGAACCACCAATGCTTCACATGGGTTGTTCACAGGCAGAGCTCTGCCCAAGACAGTGATCAGGTGCACACACTTAAATTGTACACATATGAACAAAGTGTGCGCAGCAGACATGATAACGCCAACGTTTCACATGAAGATGGCAAGAATCAGATGCAGGAGACTATAACTATGAATGTCTTTGCATTTGCTGAGGTCACTGGCTTGGGACTAGAGTTGTGTTTATCAGGGCATGATGGCAGGCTGCTCCCGACAAAAGTGGTTCACAGAATGCACCCGCCAGATCACCAGCACTATTGTGTTTCAGATTATCTCACTGAACTCTCCTCCTGGAAAATCCTTCCCACTGGCTTTCCCAGATTCTGTGTCCTCCCCTAAATGCTGGGGTGAAACGGGCAGAGTTCTGCGCCCTGCGTCCCTTTACGCGTCCCTAACGCGCTCCCAACGCGGCCTACAGCCCTGGTCGGGCACAGCCCTGGTCGGGCTTAGATCACTGGAGCCTTTTGTGACCAAGAACTCCGGAAGCCTAGGGTCAGGCCTGTTGCACAGGCATATTGTGCCTTGCCAATCCGGGATTGTTGTGTTTCAGGGCCTAGCCATCAATACTCCTGGGATTTCTTTCCCTGAGAACCCTCTTTTCCCTGTCCTCCCACAAGCCCCAGCTTTTATGTAAAATAAAGTGTGCACCATGGGCCTTCCCCTATTTGCTCTCTCCCCAATCTCTTTCTCCAAAGCTGAGCTCTGAAGGTAAATGTATCTATCTGAGTGAGGGGCTAGGGAGGGCCTTTCCCAGCAGTCTTACAAGTCAAGAGTTCAGAGAAAGCACCTGCTATGGGAGGGAGACTTTGCTCACAGAGAAGTCAAGTCTAACATAACACATCTGATGGGCAAGGCACACGCCTTACTGGCTGGTAGCACACCTACAGAGGAGCAGGGAGCTATGCTAAGCAGGCAACAGAAAAGTCATGTATGTGTCTCATACACTGGGACCGGTAGTAATACTGGCTCTAAGACCATTAGACAGTAGTCTATTCATCATTACGTCCAACAATAACAAGACACTAAGCAAATGAGAAATGCTGTATGGCATAAAGACGCATTATATAACACAAGCTCCAGGCAGGCACACAATTATCAAGATATATATTGAGTCTCAGGAACTGTGCTACAGTTATTAACCTCTGTGGTGCAAATGGTTAGCGCGTTCGGTTGTTAACAGAAAGGTTGGTGGTTCAAGCCCACCCAGGGAAGTATCCTTTTTGCCGGCATGAAACACTTTAATGAAACACAGATACGTACCTCTGCTCTCTCCTGCTTAAGACCCTTTATCTGAACATTTCAATCCTCTGCGTTCTCTCTGCACCTGCAGTCAATTTCATAATTAGGATAGAAAACAAAAGGCCTAGCCCTGTAATACAACTGTAGGCATATGAGGAGGGGAAAATAAGTCAAAAGGCCATCAGCATTTGTTGATCTGGCTTGAAGGCTGTAAGTGTAAGGACCTTGTGGCGCAACGGTAGCGCGTCTGACTCCAGATCAGAAGGTTGCGTGGTCAAATCACATCGGGGTCACTGCTTACCATTTTATTCCCCACTGAGTTCATATATTTCCTTTCGAAAACAAAGTCAAAGGAACGCAGCCTTGCATTGGCCGGGAATCGAACCCGGGCCTCCCGCGTGGCAGGCGAGAATTCTACCACTGAACCACCAATGCTTCACATGGGGAGTTCACAGGCATAGCTCTGTCCAAGACAGTGATCAGGTGCACACACTTAAATTGTACACAGATGAACAAAGTGTGCGCAGCAGACATGACAACGCCAAAGTTTCACATGATGATGGCTTATATAAGACAAGCTCCAGGCAGGCACATACATATCAAGATATATATTGAGTCTAAGGAAAGATGCTGTAGTCACTCGTCTCTGTGGCGCAATCGGTTAGCGCGTTCGGCTGTTAACCGAAAGGTTGGTGGTTCAAGCCCACCCAGGGATGTATTATTTTGCCTGAATGAAACACTTGAATGGAAAACAGATACATAGCTTTGCTCTCTCCTGCTGGACACCCTTTCCCTGAATATTTCAATTCTCTGCGTTCTCTCGGCACCTGCAGTCAATTTCATAATTAGGATAGAAAACAAAAGGTCAAGCTCTGTAATACAACTGTAGGCATATGAGGAGGGGAAAATAAGTCAAAAGGCCCACAGCATTTGTTGATCTGGCTCCGAAAGCTGTAAGTGTAAGGACCTCGTGGCGCAACGGTAGCGCGTCTGACTCCAGATCAGAAGGTTGCGTGTTCAAATCACGTCGGGGTCACTGCTTACCATTTTATTCCCCACTGAGGTCATATATTTCCTTTCGAAAACAAAGTCAAAAGAAAGCAGTCTTGCATTGGCCGGGAATCGAACCCGGGCCTCCCGCGTGGCAGGCGAGAATTCTACCACTGAACCACCAATGCTTCACATGGGTTGTTCACAGGCAGAGCTCTGCCCAAGACAGTGATCAGGTGCACACACTTAAATTGTACACATATGAACAAAGTGTGCGCAGCAGACATGATAACGCCAACGTTTCACATGAAGATGGCAAGAATCAGATGCAGGAGACTATAACTATGAATGTCTTTGCATTTGCTGAGGTCACTGGCTTGGGACTAGAGTTGTGTTTATCAGGGCATGATGGCAGGCTGCTCCCGACAAAAGTGGTTCACAGAATGCACCCGCCAGATCACCAGCACTATTGTGTTTCAGATTATCTCACTGAACTCTCCTCCTGGAAAATCCTTCCCACTGGCTTTCCCAGATTCTGTGTCCTCCCCTAAATGCTGGGGTGAAACGGGCAGAGTTCTGCGCCCTGCGTCCCTTTACGCGTCCCTAACGCGCTCCCAACGCGGCCTACAGCCCTGGTCGGGCACAGCCCTGGTCGGGCTTAGATCACTGGAGCCTTTTGTGACCAAGAACTCCGGAAGCCTAGGGTCAGGCCTGTTGCACAGGCATATTGTGCCTTGCCAATCCGGGATTGTTGTGTTTCAGGGCCTAGCCATCAATACTCCTGGGATTTCTTTCCCTGAGAACCCTCTTGTCCCTGTCCTCCCACAAGCCCCAGCTTTTATGTAAAATAAAATGTGCACCATGGGCCTTCCCCTATTTGCTCTCTCCCCAATCTCTTTCTCCAAAGCTGAGCTCTGAAGGTAAATGTATCTATCTGAGTGAGGGGCTAGGGAGGGCCTTTCCCAGCAGTCTTACAAGTCAAGAGTTCAGAGAAAGCACCTGCTATGGGAGGGAGACTTTGCTCACAGAGAAGTCAAGTCTAACATAACACATCTGATGGGCAAGGCACACGCCTTACTGGCTGGTAGCACACCTACAGAGGAGCAGGGAGCTATGCTAAGCAGGCAACAGAAAAGTCATGTATGTGTCTCATACACTGGGACCGGTAGTAATACTGGCTCTAAGACCATTAGACACTAGTCTATTCATCATTACGTCCAACAATAACAAGACACTAAGCAAATGAGAAATGCTGTATGGCATAAAGACGCATTATATAACACAAGCTCCAGGCAGGCACACAATTATCAAGATATATATTGAGTCTCAGGAACTGTGCTACAGTTATTAACCTCTGTGGTGCAAATGGTTAGCGCGTTCGGTTGTTAACAGAAAGGTTGGTGGTTCAAGCCCACCCAGGGAAGTATCCTTTTTGCCGGCATGAAACACTTTAATGAAACACAGATACGTACCTCTGCTCTCTCCTGCTTAAGACCCTTTATCTGAACATTTCAATCCTCTGCGTTCTCTCTGCACCTGCAGTCAATTTCATAATTAGGATAGAAAACAAAAGGCCTAGCCCTGTAATACAACTGTAGGCATATGAGGAGGGAAAATAAGTCAAAAGGCCATCAGCATTTGTTGATCTGGCTTGAAGGCTGTAAGTGTAAGGACCTTGTGGCGCAACGGTAGCGCGTCTGACTCCAGATCAGAAGGTTGCGTGGTCAAATCACGTCGGGGTCACTGCTTACCATTTTATTCCCCACTGAGTTCATAAATTTCCTTTCGAAAACAAAGTCATAGGAACGCAGCCTTGCATTGGCCGGGAATCGAACCCGGGCCTCCCGCGTGGCAGGCGAGAATTCTACCACTGAACCACCAATGCTTCACATGGGGAGTTCACAGGCATAGCTCTGTCCAAGACAGTGATCAGGTGCACACACTTAAATTGTACACAGATGAACAAAGTGTGCGCAGCAGACATGACAACGCCAAAGTTTCACATGATGATGGCTTATATAAGACAAGCTCCAGGCAGGCACATACATATCAAGATATATATTGAGTCTAAGGAAAGATGCTGTAGTCACTCGTCTCTGTGGCGCAATCGGTTAGCGCGTTCGGCTGTTAACCGAAAGGTTGGTGGTTCAAGCCCACCCAGGGACGTATTATTTTGCCTGAATGAAACACTTGAATGGAAAACAGATACATACCTTTGCTCTCTCCTGCTGGACACCCTTTCCCTGAATATTTCAATTCTCTGCGTTCTCTCGGCACCTGCAGTCAATTTCATAATTAGGATAGAAAACAAAAGGTCAAGCTCTGTAATACAACTGTAGGCATATGAGGAGGGGAAAATAAGTCAAAAGGCCCACAGCATTTGTTGATCTGGCTCCGAAAGCTGTAAGTGTAAGGACCTTGTGGCGCAACGGTAGCGCGTCTGACTCCAGATCAGAAGGTTGCGTGTTCAAATCACGTCGGGGTCACTGCTTACCATTTTATTCCCCACTGAGGTCATATATTTCCTTTCGAAAACAAAGTCAAAAGAAAGCAGTCTTGCATTGGCCAGGAATCTAACCCGGGCCTCCCGCGTGGCAGGCGAGAATTCTACCACTGAACCACCAATGCTTCACATGGGTTGTTCACAGGCAGAGCTCTGCCCAAGACAGTGATCAGGTGCACACACTTAAATTGTACACATATGAACAAAGTGTGCGCAGCAGACATGATAACGCCAACGTTTCACATGAAGATGGCAAGAATCAGATGCAGGAGACTATAACTATGAATGTCTTTGCATTTGCTGAGGTCACTGGCTTGGGACTAGAGTTGTGTTTATCAGGGCATGATGGCAGGCTGCTCCCGACAAAAGTGGTTCACAGAATGCACCCGCCAGATCACCAGCACTATTGTGTTTCAGATTATCTCACTGAACTCTCCTCCTGGAAAATCCTTCCCACTGGCTTTCCCAGATTCTGTGTCCTCCCCTAAATGCTGGGGTGAAACGGGCAGAGTTCTGCGCCCTGCGTCCCTTTACGCGTCCCTAACGCGCTCCCAACGCGGCCTACAGCCCTGGTCGGGCTTAGATCACTGGAGCCTTTTGTGACCAAGAACTCCGGAAGCCTAGGGTCAGGCCTGTTGCACAGGCATATTGTGCCTTGCCAATCCGGGATTGTTGTGTTTCAGGGCCTAGCCATCAATACTCCTGGGATTTCTTTCCCTGAGAACCCTCTTGTCCCTGTCCTCCCACAAGCCCCAGCTTTTATGTAAAATAAAGTGTGCACCATGGGCCTTCCCCTATTTGCTCTCTCCCCAATCTCTTTCTCCAAAGCTGAGCTCTGAAGGTAAATGTATCTATCTGAGTGAGGGGCTAGGGAGGGCCTTTCCCAGCAGTCTTACAAGTCAAGAGTTCAGAGAAAGCACCTGCTATGGGAGGGAGACTTTGCTCACAGAGAAGTCAAGTCTAACATAACACATCTGATGGGCAAGGCACACGCCTTACTGGCTGGTAGCACACCTACAGAGGAGCAGGGAGCTATGCTAAGCAGGCAACAGAAAAGTCATGTATGTGTCTCATACACTGGGACCGGTAGTAATACTGGCTCTAAGACCATTAGACAGTAGTCTATTCATCATTACGTCCAACAATAACAAGACACTAAGCAAATGAGAAATGCTGTATGGCATAAAGACGCATTATATAACACAAGCTCCAGGCAGGACCACAATTATCAAGATATATATTGAGTCTCAGGAACTGTGCTACAGTTATTAACCTCTGTGGTGCAAATGGTTAGCGCGTTCGGTTGTTAACAGAAAGGTTGGTGGTTCAAGCCCACCCAGGGAAGTATCCTTTTTGCCGGCATGAAACACTTTAATGAAACACAGATACGTACCTCTGCTCTCTCCTGCTTAAGACCCTTTATCTGAACATTTCAATCCTCTGCGTTCTCTCTGCACCTGCAGTCAATTTCATAATTAGGATAGAAAACAAAAGGCCTAGCCCTGTAATACAACTGTAGGCATATGAGGAGGGGAAAATAAGTCAAAAGGCCATCAGCATTTGTTGATCTGGCTTGAAGGCTGTAAGTGTAAGGACCTTGTGGCGCAACGGTAGCGCGTCTGACTCCAGATCAGAAGGTTGCGTGGTCAAATCACGTCGGGGTCACTGCTTACCATTTTATTCCCCACTGAGGTCATATATTTCCTTTCGAAAACAAAGTCAAAGGAACGCAGCCTTGCATTGGCCGGGAATCGAACCCGGGCCTCCCGCGTGGCAGGCGAGAATTCTACCACTGAACCACCAATGCTTCACATGGAGAGTTCACAGGCATAGCTCTGTCCAAGACAGTGATCAGGTGCACACACTTAAATTGTACACATATGAACAAAGTGTGCGCAGCAGACATGACAACGCCAAAGTTTCACATGATGATGGCTTATATAAGACAAGCTCCAGGCAGGCACATACATATCAAGATATATATTGAGTCTAAGGAAAGATGCTGTAGTCACTCGTCTCTGTGGCGCAATCGGTTAGCGCGTGCGCCTGTTAATCGAAAGGTTGGTGGTTCAAGCCCACCCAGGGACGTATTATTTTGCCTGAATGAAACACTTGAATGGAAAACAGATACATACCTTTGCTCTCTCCTGCTGGACACCCTTTCCCTGAATATTTCAATTCTCTGCGTTCTCTCGGCACCTGCAGTCAATTTCATAATTAGGATAGAAAACAAAAGGTCAAGCTCTGTAATACAACTGTAGGCATATGAGGAGGGGAAAATAAGTCAAAAGGCCCACAGCATTTGTTGATCTGGCTCCGAAAGCTGTAAGTGTAAGGACCTCGTGGCGCAACGGTAGCGCGTCTGACTCCAGATCAGAAGGTTGCGTGTTCAAATCACGTCGGGGTCACTGCTTACCATTTTATTCCCCACTGAGGTCATATATTTCCTTTCGAAAACAAAGTCAAAAGAAAGCAGTCTTGCATTGGCCGGGAATCGAACCCGGGCCTCCCGCGTGGCAGGCGAGAATTCTACCACTGAACCACCAATGCTTCACATGGGTTGTTCACAGGCAGAGCTCTGCCCAAGACAGTGATCAGGTGCACACACTTAAATTGTACACATATGAACAAAGTGTGCGCAGCAGACATGATAACGCCAACGTTTCACATGAAGATGGCAAGAATCAGATGCAGGAGACTATAACTATGAATGTCTTTGCATTTGCTGAGGTCACTGGCTTGGGACTAGAGTTGTGTTTATCAGGGCATGATGGCAGGCTGCTCCCGACAAAAGTGGTTCACAGAATGCACCCGCCAGATCACCAGCACTATTGTGTTTCAGATTATCTCACTGAACTCTCCTCCTGGAAAATCCTTCCCACTGGCTTTCCCAGATTCTGTGTCCTCCCCTAAATGCTGGGGTGAAACGGGCAGAGTTCTGCGCCCTGCGTCCCTTTACGCGTCCCTAACGCGCTCCCAACGCGGCCTACAGCCCTGGTCGGGCACAGCCCTGGTCGGGCTTAGATCACTGGAGCCTTTTGTGACCAAGAACTCCGGAAGCCTAGGGTCAGGCCTGTTGCACAGGCATATTGTGCCTTGCCAATCCGGGATTGTTGTGTTTCAGGGCCTAGCCATCAATACTCCTGGGATTTCTTTCCCTGAGAACCCTCTTTTCCCTGTCCTCCCACAAGCCCCAGCTTTTATGTAAAATAAAGTGTGCACCATGGGCCTTCCCCTATTTGCTCTCTCCCCAATCTCTTTCTCCAAAGCTGAGCTCTGAAGGTAAATGTATCTATCTGAGTGAGGGGCTAGGGAGGGCCTTTCCCAGCAGTCTTACAAGTCAAGAGTTCAGAGAAAGCACCTGCTATGGGAGGGAGACTTTGCTCACAGAGAAGTCAAGTCTAACATAACACATCTGATGGGCAAGGCACACGCCTTACTGGCTGGTAGCACACCTACAGAGGAGCAGGGAGCTATGCTAAGCAGGCAACAGAAAAGTCATGTATGTGTCTCATACACTGGGACCGGTAGTAATACTGGCTCTAAGACCATTAGACAGTAGTCTATTCATCATTACGTCCAACAATAACAAGACACTAAGCAAATGAGAAATGCTGTATGGCATAAAGACGCATTATATAACACAAGCTCCAGGCAGGCACACAATTATCAAGATATATATTGAGTCTCAGGAACTGTGCTACAGTTATTAACCTCTGTGGTGCAAATGGTTAGCGCGTTCGGTTGTTAACAGAAAGGTTGGTGGTTCAAGCCCACCCAGGGAAGTATCCTTTTTGCCGGCATGAAACACTTTAATGAAACACAGATACGTACCTCTGCTCTCTCCTGCTTAAGACCCTTTATCTGAACATTTCAATCCTCTGCGTTCTCTCTGCACCTGCAGTCAATTTCATAATTAGGATAGAAAACAAAAGGCCTAGCCCTGTAATACAACTGTAGGCATATGAGGAGGGGAAAATAAGTCAAAAGGCCATCAGCATTTGTTGATCTGGCTTGAAGGCTGTAAGTGTAAGGACCTTGTGGCGCAACGGTAGCGCGTCTGACTCCAGATCAGAAGGTTGCGTGGTCAAATCACATCGGGGTCACTGCTTACCATTTTATTCCCCACTGAGTTCATATATTTCCTTTCGAAAACAAAGTCAAAGGAACGCAGCCTTGCATTGGCCGGGAATCGAACCCGGGCCTCCCGCGTGGCAGGCGAGAATTCTACCACTGAACCACCAATGCTTCACATGGGGAGTTCACAGGCATAGCTCTGTCCAAGACAGTGATCAGGTGCACACACTTAAATTGTACACAGATGAACAAAGTGTGCGCAGCAGACATGACAACGCCAAAGTTTCACATGATGATGGCTTATATAAGACAAGCTCCAGGCAGGCACATACATATCAAGATATATATTGAGTCTAAGGAAAGATGCTGTAGTCACTCGTCTCTGTGGCGCAATCGGTTAGCGCGTTCGGCTGTTAACCGAAAGGTTGGTGGTTCAAGCCCACCCAGGGATGTATTATTTTGCCTGAATGAAACACTTGAATGGAAAACAGATACATAGCTTTGCTCTCTCCTGCTGGACACCCTTTCCCTGAATATTTCAATTCTCTGCGTTCTCTCGGCACCTGCAGTCAATTTCATAATTAGGATAGAAAACAAAAGGTCAAGCTCTGTAATACAACTGTAGGCATATGAGGAGGGGAAAATAAGTCAAAAGGCCCACAGCATTTGTTGATCTGGCTCCGAAAGCTGTAAGTGTAAGGACCTCGTGGCGCAACGGTAGCGCGTCTGACTCCAGATCAGAAGGTTGCGTGTTCAAATCACGTCGGGGTCACTGCTTACCATTTTATTCCCCACTGAGGTCATATATTTCCTTTCGAAAACAAAGTCAAAAGAAAGCAGTCTTGCATTGGCCGGGAATCGAACCCGGGCCTCCCGCGTGGCAGGCGAGAATTCTACCACTGAACCACCAATGCTTCACATGGGTTGTTCACAGGCAGAGCTCTGCCCAAGACAGTGATCAGGTGCACACACTTAAATTGTACACATATGAACAAAGTGTGCGCAGCAGACATGATAACGCCAACGTTTCACATGAAGATGGCAAGAATCAGATGCAGGAGACTATAACTATGAATGTCTTTGCATTTGCTGAGGTCACTGGCTTGGGACTAGAGTTGTGTTTATCAGGGCATGATGGCAGGCTGCTCCCGACAAAAGTGGTTCACAGAATGCACCCGCCAGATCACCAGCACTATTGTGTTTCAGATTATCTCACTGAACTCTCCTCCTGGAAAATCCTTCCCACTGGCTTTCCCAGATTCTGTGTCCTCCCCTAAATGCTGGGGTGAAACGGGCAGAGTTCTGCGCCCTGCGTCCCTTTACGCGTCCCTAACGCGCTCCCAACGCGGCCTACAGCCCTGGTCGGGCACAGCCCTGGTCGGGCTTAGATCACTGGAGCCTTTTGTGACCAAGAACTCCGGAAGCCTAGGGTCAGGCCTGTTGCACAGGCATATTGTGCCTTGCCAATCCGGGATTGTTGTGTTTCAGGGCCTAGCCATCAATACTCCTGGGATTTCTTTCCCTGAGAACCCTCTTGTCCCTGTCCTCCCACAAGCCCCAGCTTTTATGTAAAATAAAATGTGCACCATGGGCCTTCCCCTATTTGCTCTCTCCCCAATCTCTTTCTCCAAAGCTGAGCTCTGAAGGTAAATGTATCTATCTGAGTGAGGGGCTAGGGAGGGCCTTTCCCAGCAGTCTTACAAGTCAAGAGTTCAGAGAAAGCACCTGCTATGGGAGGGAGACTTTGCTCACAGAGAAGTCAAGTCTAACATAACACATCTGATGGGCAAGGCACACGCCTTACTGGCTGGTAGCACACCTACAGAGGAGCAGGGAGCTATGCTAAGCAGGCAACAGAAAAGTCATGTATGTGTCTCATACACTGGGACCGGTAGTAATACTGGCTCTAAGACCATTAGACACTAGTCTATTCATCATTACGTCCAACAATAACAAGACACTAAGCAAATGAGAAATGCTGTATGGCATAAAGACGCATTATATAACACAAGCTCCAGGCAGGCACACAATTATCAAGATATATATTGAGTCTCAGGAACTGTGCTACAGTTATTAACCTCTGTGGTGCAAATGGTTAGCGCGTTCGGTTGTTAACAGAAAGGTTGGTGGTTCAAGCCCACCCAGGGAAGTATCCTTTTTGCCGGCATGAAACACTTTAATGAAACACAGATACGTACCTCTGCTCTCTCCTGCTTAAGACCCTTTATCTGAACATTTCAATCCTCTGCGTTCTCTCTGCACCTGCAGTCAATTTCATAATTAGGATAGAAAACAAAAGGCCTAGCCCTGTAATACAACTGTAGGCATATGAGGAGGGAAAATAAGTCAAAAGGCCATCAGCATTTGTTGATCTGGCTTGAAGGCTGTAAGTGTAAGGACCTTGTGGCGCAACGGTAGCGCGTCTGACTCCAGATCAGAAGGTTGCGTGGTCAAATCACGTCGGGGTCACTGCTTACCATTTTATTCCCCACTGAGTTCATAAATTTCCTTTCGAAAACAAAGTCATAGGAACGCAGCCTTGCATTGGCCGGGAATCGAACCCGGGCCTCCCGCGTGGCAGGCGAGAATTCTACCACTGAACCACCAATGCTTCACATGGGGAGTTCACAGGCATAGCTCTGTCCAAGACAGTGATCAGGTGCACACACTTAAATTGTACACAGATGAACAAAGTGTGCGCAGCAGACATGACAACGCCAAAGTTTCACATGATGATGGCTTATATAAGACAAGCTCCAGGCAGGCACATACATATCAAGATATATATTGAGTCTAAGGAAAGATGCTGTAGTCACTCGTCTCTGTGGCGCAATCGGTTAGCGCGTTCGGCTGTTAACCGAAAGGTTGGTGGTTCAAGCCCACCCAGGGACGTATTATTTTGCCTGAATGAAACACTTGAATGGAAAACAGATACATACCTTTGCTCTCTCCTGCTGGACACCCTTTCCCTGAATATTTCAATTCTCTGCGTTCTCTCGGCACCTGCAGTCAATTTCATAATTAGGATAGAAAACAAAAGGTCAAGCTCTGTAATACAACTGTAGGCATATGAGGAGGGGAAAATAAGTCAAAAGGCCCACAGCATTTGTTGATCTGGCTCCGAAAGCTGTAAGTGTAAGGACCTTGTGGCGCAACGGTAGCGCGTCTGACTCCAGATCAGAAGGTTGCGTGTTCAAATCACGTCGGGGTCACTGCTTACCATTTTATTCCCCACTGAGGTCATATATTTCCTTTCGAAAACAAAGTCAAAAGAAAGCAGTCTTGCATTGGCCAGGAATCTAACCCGGGCCTCCCGCGTGGCAGGCGAGAATTCTACCACTGAACCACCAATGCTTCACATGGGTTGTTCACAGGCAGAGCTCTGCCCAAGACAGTGATCAGGTGCACACACTTAAATTGTACACATATGAACAAAGTGTGCGCAGCAGACATGATAACGCCAACGTTTCACATGAAGATGGCAAGAATCAGATGCAGGAGACTATAACTATGAATGTCTTTGCATTTGCTGAGGTCACTGGCTTGGGACTAGAGTTGTGTTTATCAGGGCATGATGGCAGGCTGCTCCCGACAAAAGTGGTTCACAGAATGCACCCGCCAGATCACCAGCACTATTGTGTTTCAGATTATCTCACTGAACTCTCCTCCTGGAAAATCCTTCCCACTGGCTTTCCCAGATTCTGTGTCCTCCCCTAAATGCTGGGGTGAAACGGGCAGAGTTCTGCGCCCTGCGTCCCTTTACGCGTCCCTAACGCGCTCCCAACGCGGCCTACAGCCCTGGTCGGGCTTAGATCACTGGAGCCTTTTGTGACCAAGAACTCCGGAAGCCTAGGGTCAGGCCTGTTGCACAGGCATATTGTGCCTTGCCAATCCGGGATTGTTGTGTTTCAGGGCCTAGCCATCAATACTCCTGGGATTTCTTTCCCTGAGAACCCTCTTGTCCCTGTCCTCCCACAAGCCCCAGCTTTTATGTAAAATAAAGTGTGCACCATGGGCCTTCCCCTATTTGCTCTCTCCCCAATCTCTTTCTCCAAAGCTGAGCTCTGAAGGTAAATGTATCTATCTGAGTGAGGGGCTAGGGAGGGCCTTTCCCAGCAGTCTTACAAGTCAAGAGTTCAGAGAAAGCACCTGCTATGGGAGGGAGACTTTGCTCACAGAGAAGTCAAGTCTAACATAACACATCTGATGGGCAAGGCACACGCCTTACTGGCTGGTAGCACACCTACAGAGGAGCAGGGAGCTATGCTAAGCAGGCAACAGAAAAGTCATGTATGTGTCTCATACACTGGGACCGGTAGTAATACTGGCTCTAAGACCATTAGACAGTAGTCTATTCATCATTACGTCCAACAATAACAAGACACTAAGCAAATGAGAAATGCTGTATGGCATAAAGACGCATTATATAACACAAGCTCCAGGCAGGCACACAATTATCAAGATATATATTGAGTCTCAGGAACTGTGCTACAGTTATTAACCTCTGTGGTGCAAATGGTTAGCGCGTTCGGTTGTTAACAGAAAGGTTGGTGGTTCAAGCCCACCCAGGGAAGTATCCTTTTTGCCGGCATGAAACACTTTAATGAAACACAGATACGTACCTCTGCTCTCTCCTGCTTAAGACCCTTTATCTGAACATTTCAATCCTCTGCGTTCTCTCTGCACCTGCAGTCAATTTCATAATTAGGATAGAAAACAAAAGGCCTAGCCCTGTAATACAATTGTAGGCATATGAGGAGGGGAAAATAAGTCAAAAGGCCATCAGCATTTGTTGATCTGGCTTGAAGGCTGTAAGTGTAAGGACCTTGTGGCGCAACGGTAGCGCGTCTGACTCCAGATCAGAAGGTTGCGTGGTCAAATCACGTCGGGGTCACTGCTTACCATTTTATTCCCCACTGAGTTCATATATTTCCTTTCGAAAACAAAGTCAAAGGAACGCAGCCTTGCATTGGCCGGGAATCGAACCCGGGCCTCCCGCGTGGCAGGCGAGAATTCTACCACTGAACCACCAATGCTTCACATGGGGAGTTCACAGGCATAGCTCTGTCCAAGACAGTGATCAGGTGCACACACTTAAATTGTACACAGATGAACAAAGTGTGCGCAGCAGACATGACAACGCCAAAGTTTCACATGATGATGGCTTATATAAGACAAGCTCCAGGCAGGCACATACATATCAAGATATATATTGAGTCTAAGGAAAGATGCTGTAGTCACTCGTCTCTGTGGCGCAATCGGCTAGCGCGTTCGGCTGTTAACCGAAAGGTTGGTGGTTCAAGCCCACCCAGGGACGTATTATTTTGCCTGAATGAAACACTTGAATGGAAAACAGATACATACCTTTGCTCTCTCCTGCTGGACACCCTTTCCCTGAATATTTCAATTCTCTGCGTTCTCTCGGCACCTGCAGTCAATTTCATAATTAGGATAGAAAACAAAAGGTCAAGCTCTTGCATACAACTGTAGGCATATGAGGAGGGGAAAATAAGTCAAAAGGCCCACAGCATTTGTTGATCTGGCTCCGAAAGCTGTAAGTGTAAGGACCTCGTGGCGCAACGGTAGCGCGTCTGACTCCAGATCAGAAGGTTGCGTGTTCAAATCACGTCGGGGTCACTGCTTACCATTTTATTCCCCACTGAGGTCATATATTTCCTTTCGAAAACAAAGTCAAAAGAAAGCAGTCTTGCATTGGCCAGGAATCTAACCCGGGCCTCCCGCGTGGCAGGCGAGAATTCTACCACTGAACCACCAATGCTTCACATGGGTTGTTCACAGGCAGAGCTCTGCCCAAGACAGTGATCAGGTGCACACACTTAAATTGTACACATATGAACAAAGTGTGCGCAGCAGACATGATAACGCCAACGTTTCACATGAAGATGGCAAGAATCAGATGCAGGAGACTATAACTATGAATGTCTTTGCATTTGCTGAGGTCACTGGCTTGGGACTAGAGTTGTGTTTATCAGGGCATGATGGCAGGCTGCTCCCGACAAAAGTGGTTCACAGAATGCACCTGCCAGATCACCAGCACTATTGTGTTTCAGATTATCTCACTGAACTCTCCTCCTGGAAAATCCTTCCCACTGGCTTTCCCAGATTCTGTGTCCTCCCCTAAATGCTGGGGTGAAACGGGCAGAGTTCTGCGCCCTGCGTCCCTTTACGCGTCCCTAACGCGCTCCCAACGCGGCCTACAGCCCTGGTCGGGCACAGCCCTGGTCGGGCTTAGATCACTGGAGCCTTTTGTGACCAAGAACTCCGGAAGCCTAGGGTCAGGCCTGTTGCACAGGCATATTGTGCCTTGCCAATCCGGGATTGTTGTGTTTCAGGGCCTAGCCATCAATACTCCTGGGATTTCTTTCCCTGAGAACCCTCTTGTCCCTGTCCTCCCACAAGCCCCAGCTTTTATGTAAAATAAAGTGTGCACCATGGGCCTTCCCCTATTTGCTCTCTCCCCAATCTCTTTCTCCAAAGCTGAGCTCTGAAGGTAAATGTATCTATCTGAGTGAGGGGCTAGGGAGGGCCTTTCCCAGCAGTCTTACAAGTCAAGAGTTCAGAGAAATCACCTGCTATGGGAGGGAGACTTTGCTCACAGAGAAGTCAAGTCTAACATAACACATCTGATGGGCAAGGCACACGCCTTACTGGCTGGTAGCACACCTACAGAGGAGCAGGGAGCTATGCTAAGCAGGCAACAGAAAAGTCATGTATGTGTCTCATACACTGGGACCGGTAGTAATACTGGCTCTAAGACCATTAGACAGTAGTCTATTCATCATTACGTCCAACAATAACAAGACACTAAGCAAATGAGAAATGCTGTATGGCATAAAGACGCATTATATAACACAAGCTCCAGGCAGGCACACAATTATCAAGATATATATTGAGTCTCAGGAACTGTGCTACAGTTATTAACCTCTGTGGTGCAAATGGTTAGCGCGTTCGGTTGTTAACAGAAAGGTTGGTGGTTCAAGCCCACCCAGGGAAGTATCCTTTTTGCCGGCATGAAACACTTTAATGAAACACAGATACGTACCTCTGCTCTCTCCTGCTTAAGACCCTTTATCTGAACATTTCAATCCTCTGCGTTCTCTCTGCACCTGCAGTCAATTTCATAATTAGGATAGAAAACAAAAGGCCTAGCCCTGTAATACAACTGTAGGCATATGAGGAGGGGAAAATAAGTCAAAAGGCCATCAGCATTTGTTGATCTGGCTTGAAGGCTGTAAGTGTAAGGACCTTGTGGCGCAACGGTAGCGCGTCTGACTCCAGATCAGAAGGTTGCGTGGTCAAATCACGTCGGGGTCACTGCTTACCATTTTATTCCCCACTGAGTTCATATATTTCCTTTCGAAAACAAAGTCAAAGGAACGCAGCCTTGCATTGGCCGGGAATCGAACCCGGGCCTCCCGCGTGGCAGGCGAGAATTCTACCACTGAACCACCAATGCTTCACATGGGGAGTTCACAGGCATAGCTCTGTCCAAGACAGTGATCAGGTGCACACACTTAAATTGTACACATATGAACAAAGTGTGCGCAGCAGACATGACAACGCCAAAGTTTCACATGATGATGGCTTATATAAGACAAGCTCCAGGCAGGCACATACATATCAAGATATATATTGAGTCTAAGGAAAGATGCTGTAGTCACTCGTCTCTGTGGCGCAATCGGTTAGCGCGTTCGGCTGTTAACTGAAAGGTTGGTGGTTCAAGCCCAACCAGGGACGTATTATTTTGCCTGAATGAAACACTTGAATGGAAAACAGATACATACCTTTGCTCTCTCCTGCTGGACACCCTTTCCCTGAATATTTCAATTCTCTGCGTTCTCTCGGCACCTGCAGTCAATTTCATAATTAGGATAGAAAACAAAAGGTCAAGCTCTGTAATACAACTGTAGGCATATGAGGAGGGGAAAATAAGTCAAAAGGCCCACAGCATTTGTTGATCTGGCTCTGAAAGCTGTAAGTGTAAGGACCTTGTGGCGCAACGGTAGCGCGTCTGACTCCAGATCAGAAGGTTGCGTGTTCAAATCACGTCGGGGTCACTGCTTACCATTTTATTCCCCACTGAGGTCATATATTTCCTTTCGAAAACAAAGTCAAAAGAAAGCAGTCTTGCATTGGCCGGGAATCGAACCCGGGCCTCCCGCGTGGCAGGCGAGAATTCTACCACTGAACCACCAATGCTTCACATGGGTTGTTCACAGGCAGAGCTCTGCCCAAGACAGTGATCAGGTGCACACACTTAAATTGTACACATATGAACAAAGTGTGCGCAGCAGACATGATAACGCCAACGTTTCACATGAAGATGGCAAGAATCAGATGCAGGAGACTATAACTATGAATGTCTTTGCATTTGCTGAGGTCACTGGCTTGGGACTAGAGTTGTGTTTATCAGGGCATGATGGCAGGCTGCTCCCGACAAAAGTGGTTCACAGAATGCACCCGCCAGATCACCAGCACTATTGTGTTTCAGATTATCTCACTGAACTCTCCTCCTGGAAAATCCTTCCCACTGGCTTTCCCAGATTCTGTGTCCTCCCCAAATGCTGGGGTGAAACGGGCAGAGTTCTGCGCCCTGCGTCCCTTTACGCGTCCCTAACGCGCTCCCAACGCGGCCTACAGCCCTGGTCGGGCACAGCCCTGGTCGGGCTTAGATCACTGGAGCCTTTTGTGACCAAGAACTCCGGAAGCCTAGGGTCAGGCCTGTTGCACAGGCATATTGTGCCTTGCCAATCCGGGATTGTTGTGTTTCAGGGCCTAGCCATCAATACTCCTGGGATTTCTTTCCCTGAGAACCCTCTTGTCCCTGTCCTCCCACAAGCCCCAGCTTTTATGTAAAATAAAATGTGCACCATGGGCCTTCCCCTATTTGCTCTCTCCCCAATCTCTTTCTCCAAAGCTGAGCTCTGAAGGTAAATGTATCTATCTGAGTGAGGGGCTAGGGAGGGCCTTTCCCAGCAGTCTTACAAGTCAAGAGTTCAGAGAAAGCACCTGCTATGGGAGGGAGACTTTGCTCACAGAGAAGTCAAGTCTAACATAACACATCTGATGGGCAAGGCACACGCCTTACTGGCTGGTAGCACACCTACAGAGGAGCAGGGAGCTATGCTAAGCAGGCAACAGAAAAGTCATGTATGTGTCTCATACACTGGGACCGGTAGTAATACTGGCTCTAAGACCATTAGACACTAGTCTATTCATCATTACGTCCAACAATAACAAGACACTAAGCAAATGAGAAATGCTGTATGGCATAAAGACGCATTATATAACACAAGCTCCAGGCAGGCACACAATTATCAAGATATATATTGAGTCTCAGGAACTGTGCTACAGTTATTAACCTCTGTGGTGCAAATGGTTAGCGCGTTCGGTTGTTAACAGAAAGGTTGGTGGTTCAAGCCCACCCAGGGAAGTATCCTTTTTGCCGGCATGAAACACTTTAATGAAACACAGATACGTACCTCTGCTCTCTCCTGCTTAAGACCCTTTATCTGAACATTTCAATCCTCTGCGTTCTCTCTGCACCTGCAGTCAATTTCATAATTAGGATAGAAAACAAAAGGCCTAGCCCTGTAATACAACTGTAGGCATATGAGGAGGGAAAATAAGTCAAAAGGCCATCAGCATTTGTTGATCTGGCTTGAAGGCTGTAAGTGTAAGGACCTTGTGGCGCAACGGTAGCGCGTCTGACTCCAGATCAGAAGGTTGCGTGGTCAAATCACGTCGGGGTCACTGCTTACCATTTTATTCCCCACTGAGTTCATAAATTTCCTTTCGAAAACAAAGTCATAGGAACGCAGCCTTGCATTGGCCGGGAATCGAACCCGGGCCTCCCGCGTGGCAGGCGAGAATTCTACCACTGAACCACCAATGCTTCACATGGGGAGTTCACAGGCATAGCTCTGTCCAAGACAGTGATCAGGTGCACACACTTAAATTGTACACAGATGAACAAAGTGTGCGCAGCAGACATGACAACGCCAAAGTTTCACATGATGATGGCTTATATAAGACAAGCTCCAGGCAGGCACATACATATCAAGATATATATTGAGTCTAAGGAAAGATGCTGTAGTCACTCGTCTCTGTGGCGCAATCGGTTAGCGCGTTCGGCTGTTAACCGAAAGGTTGGTGGTTCAAGCCCACCCAGGGACGTATTATTTTGCCTGAATGAAACACTTGAATGGAAAACAGATACATACCTTTGCTCTCTCCTGCTGGACACCCTTTCCCTGAATATTTCAATTCTCTGCGTTCTCTCGGCACCTGCAGTCAATTTCATAATTAGGATAGAAAACAAAAGGTCAAGCTCTGTAATACAACTGTAGGCATATGAGGAGGGGAAAATAAGTCAAAAGGCCCACAGCATTTGTTGATCTGGCTCCGAAAGCTGTAAGTGTAAGGACCTTGTGGCGCAACGGTAGCGCGTCTGACTCCAGATCAGAAGGTTGCGTGTTCAAATCACGTCGGGGTCACTGCTTACCATTTTATTCCCCACTGAGGTCATATATTTCCTTTCGAAAACAAAGTCAAAAGAAAGCAGTCTTGCATTGGCCAGGAATCTAACCCGGGCCTCCCGCGTGGCAGGCGAGAATTCTACCACTGAACCACCAATGCTTCACATGGGTTGTTCACAGGCAGAGCTCTGCCCAAGACAGTGATCAGGTGCACACACTTAAATTGTACACATATGAACAAAGTGTGCGCAGCAGACATGATAACGCCAACGTTTCACATGAAGATGGCAAGAATCAGATGCAGGAGACTATAACTATGAATGTCTTTGCATTTGCTGAGGTCACTGGCTTGGGACTAGAGTTGTGTTTATCAGGGCATGATGGCAGGCTGCTCCCGACAAAAGTGGTTCACAGAATGCACCCGCCAGATCACCAGCACTATTGTGTTTCAGATTATCTCACTGAACTCTCCTCCTGGAAAATCCTTCCCACTGGCTTTCCCAGATTCTGTGTCCTCCCCTAAATGCTGGGGTGAAACGGGCAGAGTTCTGCGCCCTGCGTCCCTTTACGCGTCCCTAACGCGCTCCCAACGCGGCCTACAGCCCTGGTCGGGCACAGCCCTGGTCGGGCTTAGATCACTGGAGCCTTTTGTGACCAAGAACTCCGGAAGCCTAGGGTCAGGCCTGTTGCACAGGCATATTGTGCCTTGCCAATCCGGGATTGTTGTGTTTCAGGGCCTAGCCATCAATACTCCTGGGATTTCTTTCCCTGAGAACCCTCTTGTCCCTGTCCTCCCACAAGCCCCAGCTTTTATGTAAAATAAAATGTGCACCATGGGCCTTCCCCTATTTGCTCTCTCCCCAATCTCTTTCTCCAAAGCTGAGCTCTGAAGGTAAATGTATCTATCTGAGTGAGGGGCTAGGGAGGGCCTTTCCCAGCAGTCTTACAAGTCAAGAGTTCAGAGAAAGCACCTGCTATGGGAGGGAGACTTTGCTCACAGAGAAGTCAAGTCTAACATAACACATCTGATGGGCAAGGCACACGCCTTACTGGCTGGTAGCACACCTACAGAGGAGCAGGGAGCTATGCTAAGCAGGCAACAGAAAAGTCATGTATGTGTCTCATACACTGGGACCGGTAGTAATACTGGCTCTAAGACCATTAGACACTAGTCTATTCATCATTACGTCCAACAATAACAAGACACTAAGCAAATGAGAAATGCTGTATGGCATAAAGACGCATTATATAACACAAGCTCCAGGCAGGCACACAATTATCAAGATATATATTGAGTCTCAGGAACTGTGCTACAGTTATTAACCTCTGTGGTGCAAATGGTTAGCGCGTTCGGTTTTTAACAGAAAGGTTGGTGGTTCAAGCCCACCCAGGGAAGTATCCTTTTTGCCGGCATGAAACACTTTAATGAAACACAGATACGTACCTCTGCTCTCTCCTGCTTAAGACCCTTTATCTGAACATTTCAATCCTCTGCGTTCTCTCTGCACCTGCAGTCAATTTCATAATTAGGATAGAAAACAAAAGGCCTAGCCCTGTAATACAACTGTAGGCATATGAGGAGGGGAAAATAAGTCAAAAGGCCATCAGCATTTGTTGATCTGGCTTGAAGGCTGTAAGTGTAAGGACCTTGTGGCGCAACGGTAGCGCGTCTGACTCCAGATCAGAAGGTTGCGTGGTCAAATCACGTCGGGGTCACTGCTTACCATTTTATTCCCCACTGAGTTCATATATTTCCTTTCGAAAACAAAGTCCAAGGAACGCAGCCTTGCATTGGCCGGGAATCGAACCCGGGCCTCCCGCGTGGCAGGCGAGAATTCTACCACTGAACCACCAATGCTTCACATGGGGAGTTCACAGGCATAGCTCTGTCCAAGACAGTGATCAGGTGCACACACTTAAATTGTACACATATGAACAAAGTGTGCGCAGCAGACATGACAACGCCAAAGTTTCACATGATGATGGCTTATATAAGACAAGCTCCAGGCAGGCACATACATATCAAGATATATATTGAGTCTAAGGAAAGATGCTGTAGTCACTCGTCTCTGTGGCGCAATCGGTTAGCGCGTTCGGCTGTTAACCGAAAGGTTGGTGGTTCAAGCCCACCCAGGGACGTATTATTTTGCCTGAATGAAACACTTGAATGGAAAACAGATACATACCTTTGCTCTCTCCTGCTGGACACCCTTTCCCTGAATATTTCAATTCTCTGCGTTCTGTCGGCACCTGCAGTCAATTTCATAATTAGGATAGAAAACAAAAGGTCAAGCTCTGTAATACAACTGTAGGCATATGAGGAGGGGAAAATAAGTCAAAAGGCCCACAGCATTTGTTGATCTGGCTCCGAAAGCTGTAAGTGTAAGGACCTCGTGGCGCAACGGTAGCGCGTCTGACTCCAGATCAGAAGGTTGCGTGTTCAAATCACGTCGGGGTCACTGCTTACCATTTTATTCCCCACTGAGGTCATATATTTCCTTTCGAAAACAAAGTCAAAAGAAAGCAGTCTTGCATTGGCTGGGAATCGAACCCGGGCCTCCCGCGTGGCAGGCGAGAATTCTACCACTGAACCACCAATGCTTCACATGGGTTGTTCACAGGCAGAGCTCTGCCCAAGACAGTGATCAGGTGCACACACTTAAATTGTACACATATGAACAAAGTGTGCGCAGCAGACATGATAACGCCAACGTTTCACATGAAGATGGCAAGAATCAGATGCAGGAGACTATAACTATGAATGTCTTTGCATTTGCTGAGGTCACTGGCTTGGGACTAGAGTTGTGTTTATCAGGGCATGATGGCAGGCTGCTCCCGACAAAAGTGGTTCACAGAATGCACCCGCCAGATCACCAGCACTATTGTGTTTCAGATTATCTCACTGAACTCTCCTCCTGGAAAATCCTTCCCACTGGCTTTCCCAGATTCTGTGTCCTCCCCTAAATGCTGGGGTGAAACGGGCAGAGTTCTGCGCCCTGCGTCCCTTTACACGTCCCTAACGCGCTCCCAACGCGGCCTACAGCCCTGGTCGGGCACAGCCCTGGTCGGGCTTAGATCACTGGAGCCTTTTGTGACCAAGAACTCCGGAAGCCTAGGGTCAGGCCTGTTGCACAGGCATATTGTGCCTTGCCAATCCGGGATTGTTGTGTTTCAGGGCCTAGCCATCAATACTCCTGGGATTTCTTTCCCTGAGAACCCTCTTGTCCCTGTCCTCCCACAAGCCCCAGCTTTTATGTAAAATAAAGTGTGCACCATGGGCCTTCCCCTATTTGCTCTCTCCCCAATCTCTTTCTCCAAAGCTGAGCTCTGAAGGTAAATGTATCTATCTGAGTGAGGGGCTAGGGAGGGCCTTTCCCAGCAGTCTTACAAGTCAAGAGTTCAGAGAAAGCACCTGCTATGGGAGGGAGACTTTGCTCACAGAGAAGTCAAGTCTAACATAACACATCTGATGGGCAAGGCACACGCCTTACTGGCTGGTAGCACACCTACAGAGGAGCAGGGAGCTATGCTAAGCAGGCAACAGAAAAGTCATGTATGTGTCTCATACACTGGGACCGGTAGTAATACTGGCTCTAAGACCATTAGACAGTAGTCTATTCATCATTACGTCCAACAATAACAAGACACTAAGCAAATGAGAAATGCTGTATGGCATAAAGACGCATTATATAACACAAGCTCCAGGCAGGCACACAATTATCAAGATATATATTGAGTCTCAGGAACTGTGCTACAATTATTAACCTCTGTGGTGCAAATGGTTAGCGCGTTCGGTTGTTAACAGAAAGGTTGGTGGTTCAAGCCCACCCAGGGAAGTATCCTTTTTGCCGGCATGAAACACTTTAATGAAACACAGATACGTACCTCTGCTCTCTCCTGCTTAAGACCCTTTATCTGAACATTTCAATCCTCTGCGTTCTCTCTGCACCCGCAGTCAATTTCATAATTAGGATAGAAAACAAAAGGCCTAGCCCTGTAATACAACTGTAGGCATATGAGGAGGGGAAAATAAGTCAAAAGGCCATCAGCATTTGTTGATCTGGCTTGAAGGCTGTAAGTTTAAGGACCTTGTGGCGCAACGGTAGCGCGTCTGACTCCAGATCAGAAGGTTGCGTGGTCAAATCACGTCGGGGTCACTGCTTACCATTTTATTCCCCACTGAGTTCATATATTTCCTTTCGAAAACAAAGTCAAAGGAACGCAGCCTTGCATTGGCCGGGAATCGAACCCGGGCCTCCCGCGTGGCAGGCGAGAATTATACCACTGAACCACCAATGCTTCACATGGGGAGTTCACAGGCATAGCTCTGTCCAAGACAGTGATCAGGTGCACACACTTAAATTGTACACATATGAACAAAGTGTGCGCAGCAGACATGACAACGCCAAAGTTTCACATGATGATGGCTTATATAAGACAAGCTCCAGGCAGGCACATACATATCAAGATATATATTGAGTCTAAGGAAAGATGCTGTAGTCACTCGTCTCTGTGGCGCAATCGGTTAGCGCGTTCGGCTGTTAACCGAAAGGTTGGTGGTTCAAGCCCACCCAGGGACGTATTATTTTGCCTGAATGAAACACTTGAATGGAAAACAGATACATACCTTTGCTCTCTCCTGCTGGACACCCTTTCCCTGAATATTTCAATTCTCTGCGTTCTCTCGGCACCTGCAGTCAATTTCATAATTAGGATAGAAAACAAAAGGTCAAGCTCTGTAATACAACTGTAGGCATATGAGGAGGGGAAAATAAGTCAAAAGGCCCACAGCATTTGTTGATCTGGCTCTGAAAGCTGTAAGTGTAAGGACCACGTGGCGCAACGGTAGCGCGTCTGACTCCAGATCAGAAGGTTGCGTGTTCAAATCACGTCGGGGTCACTGCTTACCATTTTATTCCCCACTGAGGTCATATATTTCCTTTCGAAAACAAAGTCAAAAGAAAGCAGTCTTGCATTGGCCGGGAATCGAACCCGGGCCTCCCGCATGGCAGGCGAGAATTCTACCACTGAACCACCAATGCTTCACATGGGTTGTTCACAGGCAGAGCTCTGCCCAAGACAGTGATCAGGTGCACACACTTAAATTGTACACATATGAACAAAGTGTGCGCAGCAGACATGATAACGCCAACGTTTCACATGAAGATGGCAAGAATCAGATGCAGGAGACTATAACTATGAATGTCTTTGCATTTGCTGAGGTCACTGGCTTGGGACTAGAGTTGTGTTTATCAGGGCATGATGGCAGGCTGCTCCCGACAAAAGTGGTTCACAGAATGCACCCGCCAGATCACCAGCACTATTGTGTTTCAGATTATCTCACTGAACTCTCCTCCTGGAAAATCCTTCCCACTGGCTTTCCCAGATTCTGTGTCCTCCCCTAAATGCTGGGGTGAAACGGGCAGAGTTCTGCGCCCTGCGTCCCTTTACGCGTCCCTAACGCGCTCCCAACACGGCCTACAGCCCTGGTCGGGCACAGCCCTGGTCGGGCTTAGATCACTGGAGCCTTTTGTGACCAAGAACTCCGGAAGCCTAGGGTCAGGCCTGTTGCACAGGCATATTGTGCCTTGCCAATCCGGGATTGTTGTGTTTCAGGGCCTAGCCATCAATACTCCTGGGATTTCTTTCCCTGAGAACCCTCTTGTCCCTGTCCTCCCACAAGCCCCAGCTTTTATGTAAAATAAAGTGTGCACCATGGGCCTTCCCCTATTTGCTCTCTCCCCAATCTCTTTCTCCAAAGCTGAGCTCTGAAGGTAAATGTATCTATCTGAGTGAGGGGCTAGGGAGGGCCTTTCCCAGCAGTCTTACAAGTCAAGAGTTCAGAGAAAGCACCTGCTATGGGAGGGAGACTTTGCTCACAGAGAAGTCAAGTCTAACATAACACATCTGATGGGCAAGGCACACGCCTTACTGGCTGGTAGCACACCTACAGAGGAGCAGGGAGCTATGCTAAGCAGGCAACAGAAAAGTCATGTATGTGTCTCATACACTGGGACCGGTAGTAATACTGGCTCTAAGACCATTAGACAGTAGTCTATTCATCATTACGTCCAACAATAACAAGACACTAAGCAAATGAGAAATGCTGTATGGCATAAAGACGCATTATATAACACAAGCTCCAGGCAGGCACACAATTATCAAGATATATATTGAGTCTCAGGAACTGTGCTACAGTTATTAACCTCTGTGGTGCAAATGGTTAGCGCGTTCGGTTGTTAACAGAAAGGTTGGTGGTTCAAGCCCACCCAGGGAAGTATCCTTTTTGCCTGCATGAAACACTTTAATGAAACACAGATACGTACCTCTGCTCTCTCCTGCTTAAGACCCTTTATCTGAACATTTCAATCCTCTGCGTTCTCTCTGCACCTGCAGTCAATTTCATAATTAGGATAGAAAACAAAAGGCCTAGCCCTGTAATACAACTGTAGGCATATGAGGAGGGGAAAATAAGTCAAAAGGCCATCAGCATTTGTTGATCTGGCTTGAAGGCTGTAAGTGTAAGGACCTTGTGGCGCAACGGTAGCGCGTCTGACTCCAGATCAGAAGGTTGCGTGGTCAAATCACGTCGGGGTCACTGCTTACCATTTTATTCCCCACTGAGTTCATAAATTTCCTTTCGAAAACAAAGTCAAAGGAACGCAGCCTTGCATTGGCCGGGAATCGAACCCGGGCCTCCCGCGTGGCAGGCGAGAATTCTACCACTGAACCACCAATGCTTCACATGGGGAGTTCACAGGCATAGCTCTGTCCAAGACAGTGATCAGGTGCACACACTTAAATTGTACACAGATGAACAAAGTGTGCGCAGCAGACATGACAACGCCAAAGTTTCACATGATGATGGCTTATATAAGACAAGCTCCAGGCAGGCACATACATATCAAGATATATATTGAGTCTAAGGAAAGATGCTGTAGTCACTCGTCTCTGTGGCGCAATCGGCTAGCGCGTTCGGCTGTTAACCGAAAGGTTGGTGGTTCAAGCCCACCCAGGGACGTATTATTTTGCCTGAATGAAACACTTGAATGGAAAACAGATACATACCTTTGCTCTCTCCTGCTGGACACCCTTTCCCTGAATATTTCAATTCTCTGCGTTCTCTCGGCACCTGCAGTCAATTTCATAATTAGGATAGAAAACAAAAGGTCAAGCTCTTGCATACAACTGTAGGCATATGAGGAGGGGAAAATAAGTCAAAAGGCCCACAGCATTTGTTGATCTGGCTCCGAAAGCTGTAAGTGTAAGGACCTCGTGGCGCAACGGTAGCGCGTCTGACTCCAGATCAGAAGGTTGCGTGTTCAAATCACGTCGGGGTCACTGCTTACCATTTTATTCCCCACTGAGGTCATATATTTCCTTTCGAAAACAAAGTCAAAAGAAAGCAGTCTTGCATTGGCCAGGAATCTAACCCGGGCCTCCCGCGTGGCAGGCGAGAATTCTACCACTGAACCACCAATGCTTCACATGGGTTGTTCACAGGCAGAGCTCTGCCCAAGACAGTGATCAGGTGCACACACTTAAATTGTACACATATGAACAAAGTGTGCGCAGCAGACATGATAACGCCAACGTTTCACATGAAGATGGCAAGAATCAGATGCAGGAGACTATAACTATGAATGTCTTTGCATTTGCTGAGGTCACTGGCTTGGGACTAGAGTTGTGTTTATCAGGGCATGATGGCAGGCTGCTCCCGACAAAAGTGGTTCACAGAATGCACCTGCCAGATCACCAGCACTATTGTGTTTCAGATTATCTCACTGAACTCTCCTCCTGGAAAATCCTTCCCACTGGCTTTCCCAGATTCTGTGTCCTCCCCTAAATGCTGGGGTGAAACGGGCAGAGTTCTGCGCCCTGCGTCCCTTTACGCGTCCCTAACGCGCTCCCAACGCGGCCTACAGCCCTGGTCGGGCACAGCCCTGGTCGGGCTTAGATCACTGGAGCCTTTTGTGACCAAGAACTCCGGAAGCCTAGGGTCAGGCCTGTTGCACAGGCATATTGTGCCTTGCCAATCCGGGATTGTTGTGTTTCAGGGCCTAGCCATCAATACTCCTGGGATTTCTTTCCCTGAGAACCCTCTTGTCCCTGTCCTCCCACAAGCCCCAGCTTTTATGTAAAATAAAGTGTGCACCATGGGCCTTCCCCTATTTGCTCTCTCCCCAATCTCTTTCTCCAAAGCTGAGCTCTGAAGGTAAATGTATCTATCTGAGTGAGGGGCTAGGGAGGGCCTTTCCCAGCAGTCTTACAAGTCAAGAGTTCAGAGAAATCACCTGCTATGGGAGGGAGACTTTGCTCACAGAGAAGTCAAGTCTAACATAACACATCTGATGGGCAAGGCACACGCCTTACTGGCTGGTAGCACACCTACAGAGGAGCAGGGAGCTATGCTAAGCAGGCAACAGAAAAGTCATGTATGTGTCTCATACACTGGGACCGGTAGTAATACTGGCTCTAAGACCATTAGACAGTAGTCTATTCATCATTACGTCCAACAATAACAAGACACTAAGCAAATGAGAAATGCTGTATGGCATAAAGACGCATTATATAACACAAGCTCCAGGCAGGCACACAATTATCAAGATATATATTGAGTCTCAGGAACTGTGCTACAGTTATTAACCTCTGTGGTGCAAATGGTTAGCGCGTTCGGTTGTTAACAGAAAGGTTGGTGGTTCAAGCCCACCCAGGGAAGTATCCTTTTTGCCGGCATGAAACACTTTAATGAAACACAGATACGTACCTCTGCTCTCTCCTGCTTAAGACCCTTTATCTGAACATTTCAATCCTCTGCGTTCTCTCTGCACCTGCAGTCAATTTCATAATTAGGATAGAAAACAAAAGGCCTAGCCCTGTAATACAACTGTAGGCATATGAGGAGGGGAAAATAAGTCAAAAGGCCATCAGCATTTGTTGATCTGGCTTGAAGGCTGTAAGTGTAAGGACCTTGTGGCGCAACGGTAGCGCGTCTGACTCCAGATCAGAAGGTTGCGTGGTCAAATCACGTCGGGGTCACTGCTTACCATTTTATTCCCCACTGAGTTCATATATTTCCTTTCGAAAACAAAGTCAAAGGAACGCAGCCTTGCATTGGCCGGGAATCGAACCCGGGCCTCCCGCGTGGCAGGCGAGAATTCTACCACTGAACCACCAATGCTTCACATGGGGAGTTCACAGGCATAGCTCTGTCCAAGACAGTGATCAGGTGCACACACTTAAATTGTACACATATGAACAAAGTGTGCGCAGCAGACATGACAACGCCAAAGTTTCACATGATGATGGCTTATATAAGACAAGCTCCAGGCAGGCACATACATATCAAGATATATATTGAGTCTAAGGAAAGATGCTGTAGTCACTCGTCTCTGTGGCGCAATCGGTTAGCGCGTTCGGCTGTTAACCGAAAGGTTGGTGGTTCAAGCCCAACCAGGGACGTATTATTTTGCCTGAATGAAACACTTGAATGGAAAACAGATACATACCTTTGCTCTCTCCTGCTGGACACCCTTTCCCTGAATATTTCAATTCTCTGCGTTCTCTCGGCACCTGCAGTCAATTTCATAATTAGGATAGAAAACAAAAGGTCAAGCTCTGTAATACAACTGTAGGCATATGAGGAGGGGAAAATAAGTCAAAAGGCCCACAGCATTTGTTGATCTGGCTCTGAAAGCTGTAAGTGTAAGGACCTTGTGGCGCAACGGTAGCGCGTCTGACTCCAGATCAGAAGGTTGCGTGTTCAAATCACGTCGGGGTCACTGCTTACCATTTTATTCCCCACTGAGGTCATATATTTCCTTTCGAAAACAAAGTCAAAAGAAAGCAGTCTTGCATTGGCCGGGAATCGAACCCGGGCCTCCCGCGTGGCAGGCGAGAATTCTACCACTGAACCACCAATGCTTCACATGGGTTGTTCACAGGCAGAGCTCTGCCCAAGACAGTGATCAGGTGCACACACTTAAATTGTACACATATGAACAAAGTGTGCGCAGCAGACATGATAACGCCAACGTTTCACATGAAGATGGCAAGAATCAGATGCAGGAGACTATAACTATGAATGTCTTTGCATTTGCTGAGGTCACTGGCTTGGGACTAGAGTTGTGTTTATCAGGGCATGATGGCAGGCTGCTCCCGACAAAAGTGGTTCACAGAATGCACCCGCCAGATCACCAGCACTATTGTGTTTCAGATTATCTCACTGAACTCTCCTCCTGGAAAATCCTTCCCACTGGCTTTCCCAGATTCTGTGTCCTCCCCTAAATGCTGGGGTGAAACGGGCAGAGTTCTGCGCCCTGCGTCCCTTTACGCGTCCCTAACGCGCTCCCAACGCGGCCTACAGCCCTGGTCGGGCACAGCCCTGGTCGGGCTTAGATCACTGGAGCCTTTTGTGACCAAGAACTCCGGAAGCCTAGGGTCAGGCCTGTTGCACAGGCATATTGTGCCTTGCCAATCCGGGATTGTTGTGTTTCAGGGCCTAGCCATCAATACTCCTGGGATTTCTTTCCCTGAGAACCCTCTTGTCCCTGTCCTCCCACAAGCCCCAGCTTTTATGTAAAATAAAGTGTGCACCATGGGCCTTCCCCTATTTGCTCTCTCCCCAATCTCTTTCTCCAAAGCTGAGCTCTGAAGGTAAATGTATCTATCTGAGTGAGGGGCTAGGGAGGGCCTTTCCCAGCAGTCTTACAAGTCAAGAGTTCAGAGAAAGCACCTGCTATGGGAGGGAGACTTTGCTCACAGAGAAGTCAAGTCTAACATAACACATCTGATGGGCAAGGCACACGCCTTACTGGCTGGTAGCACACCTACAGAGGAGCAGGGAGCTATGCTAAGCAGGCAACAGAAAAGTCATGTATGTGTCTCATACACTGGGACCGGTAGTAATACTGGCTCTAAGACCATTAGACAGTAGTCTATTCATCATTACGTCCAACAATAACAAGACACTAAGCAAATGAGAAATGCTGTATGGCATAAAGACGCATTATATAACACAAGCTCCAGGCAGGCACACAATTATCAAGATATATATTGAGTCTCAGGAACTGTGCTACAGTTATTAACCTCTGTGGTGCAAATGGTTAGCGCGTTCGGTTGTTAACAGAAAGGTTGGTGGTTCAAGCCCACCCAGGGAAGTATCCTTTTTGCCGGCATGAAACACTTTAATGAAACACAGATACGTACCTCTGCTCTCTCCTGCTTAAGACCCTTTATCTGAACATTTCAATCCTCTGCGTTCTCTCTGCACCTGCAGTCAATTTCATAATTAGGATAGAAAACAAAAGGCCTAGCCCTGTAATACAATTGTAGGCATATGAGGAGGGGAAAATAAGTCAAAAGGCCATCAGCATTTGTTGATCTGGCTTGAAGGCTGTAAGTGTAAGGACCTTGTGGCGCAACGGTAGCGCGTCTGACTCCAGATCAGAAGGTTGCGTGGTCAAATCACGTCGGGGTCACTGCTTACCATTTTATTCCCCACTGAGTTCATATATTTCCTTTCGAAAACAAAGTCAAAGGAACGCAGCCTTGCATTGGCCGGGAATCGAACCCGGGCCTCCCGCGTGGCAGGCGAGAATTCTACCACTGAACCACCAATGCTTCACATGGGGAGTTCACAGGCATAGCTCTGTCCAAGACAGTGATCAGGTGCACACACTTAAATTGTACACAGATGAACAAAGTGTGCGCAGCAGACATGACAACGCCAAAGTTTCACATGATGATGGCTTATATAAGACAAGCTCCAGGCAGGCACATACATATCAAGATATATATTGAGTCTAAGGAAAGATGCTGTAGTCACTCGTCTCTGTGGCGCAATCGGCTAGCGCGTTCGGCTGTTAACCGAAAGGTTGGTGGTTCAAGCCCACCCAGGGACGTATTATTTTGCCTGAATGAAACACTTGAATGGAAAACAGATACATACCTTTGCTCTCTCCTGCTGGACACCCTTTCCCTGAATATTTCAATTCTCTGCGTTCTCTCGGCACCTGCAGTCAATTTCATAATTAGGATAGAAAACAAAAGGTCAAGCTCTTGCATACAACTGTAGGCATATGAGGAGGGGAAAATAAGTCAAAAGGCCCACAGCATTTGTTGATCTGGCTCCGAAAGCTGTAAGTGTAAGGACCTCGTGGCGCAACGGTAGCGCGTCTGACTCCAGATCAGAAGGTTGCGTGTTCAAATCACGTCGGGGTCACTGCTTACCATTTTATTCCCCACTGAGGTCATATATTTCCTTTCGAAAACAAAGTCAAAAGAAAGCAGTCTTGCATTGGCCAGGAATCTAACCCGGGCCTCCCGCGTGGCAGGCGAGAATTCTACCACTGAACCACCAATGCTTCACATGGGTTGTTCACAGGCAGAGCTCTGCCCAAGACAGTGATCAGGTGCACACACTTAAATTGTACACATATGAACAAAGTGTGCGCAGCAGACATGATAACGCCAACGTTTCACATGAAGATGGCAAGAATCAGATGCAGGAGACTATAACTATGAATGTCTTTGCATTTGCTGAGGTCACTGGCTTGGGACTAGAGTTGTGTTTATCAGGGCATGATGGCAGGCTGCTCCCGACAAAAGTGGTTCACAGAATGCACCTGCCAGATCACCAGCACTATTGTGTTTCAGATTATCTCACTGAACTCTCCTCCTGGAAAATCCTTCCCACTGGCTTTCCCAGATTCTGTGTCCTCCCCTAAATGCTGGGGTGAAACGGGCAGAGTTCTGCGCCCTGCGTCCCTTTACGCGTCCCTAACGCGCTCCCAACGCGGCCTACAGCCCTGGTCGGGCACAGCCCTGGTCGGGCTTAGATCACTGGAGCCTTTTGTGACCAAGAACTCCGGAAGCCTAGGGTCAGGCCTGTTGCACAGGCATATTGTGCCTTGCCAATCCGGGATTGTTGTGTTTCAGGGCCTAGCCATCAATACTCCTGGGATTTCTTTCCCTGAGAACCCTCTTGTCCCTGTCCTCCCACAAGCCCCAGCTTTTATGTAAAATAAAGTGTGCACCATGGGCCTTCCCCTATTTGCTCTCTCCCCAATCTCTTTCTCCAAAGCTGAGCTCTGAAGGTAAATGTATCTATCTGAGTGAGGGGCTAGGGA
>NC_136058.1:377831493-377846493 GCF_964261635.1 Lissotriton helveticus
GAGACTTTGCTCACAGAGAAGTCAAGTCTAACATAACACATCTGATGGGCAAGGCACACGCCTTACTGGCTGGTAGCACACCTACAGAGGAGCAGGGAGCTATGCTAAGCAGGCAACAGAAAAGTCATGTATGTGTCTCATACACTGGGACCGGTAGTAATACTGGCTCTAAGACCATTAGACAGTAGTCTATTCATCATTACGTCCAACAATAACAAGACACTAAGCAAATGAGAAATGCTGTATGGCATAAAGACGCATTATATAACACAAGCTCCAGGCAGGCACACAATTATCAAGATATATATTGAGTCTCAGGAACTGTGCTACAGTTATTAACCTCTGTGGTGCAAATGGTTAGCGCGTTCGGTTGTTAACAGAAAGGTTGGTGGTTCAAGCCCACCCAGGGAAGTATCCTTTTTGCCGGCATGAAACACTTTAATGAAACACAGATACGTACCTCTGCTCTCTCCTGCTTAAGACCCTTTATCTGAACATTTCAATCCTCTGCGTTCTCTCTGCACCTGCAGTCAATTTCATAATTAGGATAGAAAACAAAAGGCCTAGCCCTGTAATACAATTGTAGGCATATGAGGAGGGGAAAATAAGTCAAAAGGCCATCAGCATTTGTTGATCTGGCTTGAAGGCTGTAAGTGTAAGGACCTTGTGGCGCAACGGTAGCGCGTCTGACTCCAGATCAGAAGGTTGCGTGGTCAAATCACATCGGGGTCACTGCTTACCATTTTATTCCCCACTGAGTTCATATATTTCCTTTCGAAAACAAAGTCAAAGGAACGCAGCCTTGCATTGGCCGGGAATCGAACCCGGGCCTCCCGCGTGGCAGGCGAGAATTCTACCACTGAACCACCAATGCTTCACATGGGGAGTTCACAGGCATAGCTCTGTCCAAGACAGTGATCAGGTGCACACACTTAAATTGTACACAGATGAACAAAGTGTGCGCAGCAGACATGACAACGCCAAAGTTTCACATGATGATGGCTTATATAAGACAAGCTCCAGGCAGGCACATACATATCAAGATATATATTGAGTCTAAGGAAAGATGCTGTAGTCACTCGTCTCTGTGGCGCAATCGGTTAGCGCGTTCGGCTGTTAACCGAAAGGTTGGTGGTTCAAGCCCACCCAGGGACGTATTATTTTGCCTGAATGAAACACTTGAATGGAAAACAGATACATACCTTTGCTCTCTCCTGCTGGACACCCTTTCCCTGAATATTTCAATTCTCTGCGTTCTCTCGGCACCTGCAGTCAATTAAATAATTAGGATAGAAAACAAAAGGTCAAGCTCTGTAATACAACTGTAGGCATATGAGGAGGGGAAAATAAGTCAAAAGGCCCACATCATTTGTTGATCTGGCTCCGAAAGCTGTAAGTGTAAGGACCTCGTGGCGCAACGGTAGCGCGTCTGACTCCAGATCAGAAGGTTGCGTGTTCAAATCACGTCGGGGTCACTGCTTACCATTTTATTCCCCACTGAGGTCATATATTTCCTTTCGAAAACAAAGTCAAAAGAAAGCAGTCTTGCATTGGCCAGGAATCTAACCCGGGCCTCCCGCGTGGCAGGCGAGAATTCTACCACTGAACCACCAATGCTTCACATGGGTTGTTCACAGGCAGAGCTCTGCCCAAGACAGTGATCAGGTGCACACACTTAAATTGTACACATATGAACAAAGTGTGCGCAGCAGACATGATAACGCCAACGTTTCACATGAAGATGGCAAGAATCAGATGCAGGAGACTATAACTATGAATGTCTTTGCATTTGCTGAGGTCACTGGCTTGGGACTAGAGTTGTGTTTATCAGGGCATGATGGCAGGCTGCTCCCGACAAAAGTGGTTCACAGAATGCACCTGCCAGATCACCAGCACTATTGTGTTTCAGATTATCTCACTGAACTCTCCTCCTGGAAAATCCTTCCCACTGGCTTTCCCAGATTCTGTGTCCTCCCCTAAATGCTGGGGTGAAACGGGCAGAGTTCTGCGCCCTGCGTCCCTTTACGCGTCCCTAACGCGCTCCCAACGCGGCCTACAGCCCTGGTCGGGCACAGCCCTGGTCGGGCTTAGATCACTGGAGCCTTTTGTGACCAAGAACTCCGGAAGCCTAGGGTCAGGCCTGTTGCACAGGCATATTGTGCCTTGCCAATCCAGGATTGTTGTGTTTCAGGGCCTAGCCATCAATACTCCTGGGATTTCTTTCCCTGAGAACCCTCTTGTCCCTGTCCTCCCACAAGCCCCAGCTTTTATGTAAAATAAAGTGTGCACCATGGGCCTTCCCCTATTTGCTCTCTCCCCAATCTCTTTCTCCAAAGCTGAGCTCTGAAGGTAAATGTATCTATCTGAGTGAGGGGCTAGGGAGGGCCTTTCCCAGCAGTCTTACAAGTCAAGAGTTCAGAGAAAGCACCTGCTATGGGAGGGAGACTTTGCTCACAGAGAAGTCAAGTCTAACATAACACATCTGATGGGCAAGGCACACGCCTTACTGGCTGGTAGCACACCTACAGAGGAGCAGGGAGCTATGCTAAGCAGGCAACAGAAAAGTCATGTATGTGTCTCATACACTGGGACCGGTAGTAATACTGGCTCTAAGACCATTAGACAGTAGTCTATTCATCATTACGTCCAACAATAACAAGACACTAAGCAAATGAGAAATGCTGTATGGCATAAAGACGCATTATATAACACAAGCTCCAGGCAGGCACACAATTATCAAGATATATATTGAGTCTCAGGAACTGTGCTACAGTTATTAACCTCTGTGGTGCAAATGGTTAGCGCGTTCGGTTGTTAACAGAAAGGTTGGTGGTTCAAGCCCACCCAGGGAAGTATCCTTTTTGCCGGCATGAAACACTTTAATGAAACACAGATACGTACCTCTGCTCTCTCCTGCTTAAGACCCTTTATCTGAACATTTCAATCCTCTGCGTTCTCTCTGCACCTGCAGTCAATTTCATAATTAGGATAGAAAACAAAAGGCCTAGCCCTGTAATACAACTGTAGGCATATGAGGAGGGGAAAATAAGTCAAAAGGCCATCAGCATTTGTTGATCTGGCTTGAAGGCTGTAAGTGTAAGGACCTTGTGGCGCAACGGTAGCGCGTCTGACTCCAGATCAGAAGGTTGCGTGGTCAAATCACGTCGGGGTCACTGCTTACCATTTTATTCCCCACTGAGTTCATATATTTCCTTTCGAAAACAAAGTCAAAGGAACGCAGCCTTGCATTGGCCGGGAATCGAACCCGGGCCTCCCGCGTGGCAGGCGAGAATTCTACCACTGAACCACCAATGCTTCACATGGGGAGTTCACAGGCATAGCTCTGTCCAAGACAGTGATCAGGTGCACACACTTAAATTGTACACATATGAACAAAGTGTGCGCAGCAGACATGACAACGCCAAAGTTTCACATGATGATGGCTTATATAAGACAAGCTCCAGGCAGGCACATACATATCAAGATATATATTGAGTCTAAGGAAAGATGCTGTAGTCACTCGTCTCTGTGGCGCAATCGGTTAGCGCGTTCGGCTGTTAACTGAAAGGTTGGTGGTTCAAGCCCAACCAGGGACGTATTATTTTGCCTGAATGAAACACTTGAATGGAAAACAGATACATACCTTTGCTCTCTCCTGCTGGACACCCTTTCCCTGAATATTTCAATTCTCTGCGTTCTCTCGGCACCTGCAGTCAATTTCATAATTAGGATAGAAAACAAAAGGTCAAGCTCTGTAATACAACTGTAGGCATATGAGGAGGGGAAAATAAGTCAAAAGGCCCACAGCATTTGTTGATCTGGCTCTGAAAGCTGTAAGTGTAAGGACCTTGTGGCGCAACGGTAGCGCGTCTGACTCCAGATCAAAAGGTTGCGTGTTCAAATCACGTCGGGGTCACTGCTTACCATTTTATTCCCCACTGAGGTCATATATTTCCTTTCGAAAACAAAGTCAAAAGAAAGCAGTCTTGCATTGGCCGGGAATCGAACCCGGGCCTCCCGCGTGGCAGGCGAGAATTCTACCACTGAACCACCAATGCTTCACATGGGTTGTTCACAGGCAGAGCTCTGCCCAAGACAGTGATCAGGTGCACACACTTAAATTGTACACATATGAACAAAGTGTGCGCAGCAGACTTGATAACGCCAACGTTTCACATGAAGATGGCAAGAATCAGATGCAGGAGACTATAACTATGAATGTCTTTGCATTTGCTGAGGTCACTGGCTTGGGACTAGAGTTGTGTTTATCAGGGCATGATGGCAGGCTGCTCCCGACAAAAGTGGTTCACAGAATGCACCCGCCAGATCACCAGCACTATTGTGTTTCAGATTATCTCACTGAACTCTCCTCCTGGAAAATCCTTCCCACTGGCTTTCCCAGATTCTGTGTCCTCCCCTAAATGCTGGGGTGAAACGGGCAGAGTTCTGCGCCCTGCGTCCCTTTACGCGTCCCTAACGCGCTCCCAACGCGGCCTACAGCCCTGGTCGGGCACAGCCCTGGTCGGGCTTAGATCACTGGAGCCTTTTGTGACCAAGAACTCCGGAAGCCTAGGGTCAGGCCTGTTGCACAGGCATATTGTGCCTTGCCAATCCGGGATTGTTGTGTTTCAGGGCCTAGCCATCAATACTCCTGGGATTTCTTTCCCTGAGAACCCTCTTGTCCCTGTCCTCCCACAAGCCCCAGCTTTTATGTAAAATAAAGTGTGCACCATGGGCCTTCCCCTATTTGCTCTCTCCCCAATCTCTTTCTCCAAAGCTGAGCTCTGAAGGTAAATGTATCTATCTGAGTGAGGGGCTAGGGAGGGCCTTTCCCAGCAGTCTTACAAGTCAAGAGTTCAGAGAAAGCACCTGCTATGGGAGGGAGACTTTGCTCACAGAGAAGTCAAGTCTAACATAACACATCTGATGGGCAAGGCACACGCCTTACTGGCTGGTAGCACACCTACAGAGGAGCAGGGAGCTATGCTAAGCAGGCAACAGAAAAGTCATGTATGTGTCTCATACACTGGGACCGGTAGTAATACTGGCTCTAAGACCATTAGACAGTAGTCTATTCATCATTACGTCCAACAATAACAAGACACTAAGCAAATGAGAAATGCTGTATGGCATAAAGACGCATTATATAACACAAGCTCCAGGCAGGCACACAATTATCAAGATATATATTGAGTCTCAGGAACTGTGCTACAGTTATTAACCTCTGTGGTGCAAATGGTTAGCGCGTTCGGTTGGTAACAGAAAGGTTGGTGGTTCAAGCCCACCCAGGGAAGTATCCTTTTTGCCGGCATGAAACACTTTAATGAAACACAGATACGTACCTCTGCTCTCTCCTGCTTAAGACCCTTTATCTGAACATTTCAATCCTCTGCGTTCTCTCTGCACCTGCAGTCAATTTCATAATTAGGATAGAAAACAAAAGGCCTAGCCCTGTAATACAATTGTAGGCATATGAGGAGGGGAAAATAAGTCAAAAGGCCATCAGCATTTGTTGATCTGGCTTGAAGGCTGTAAGTGTAAGGACCTTGTGGCGCAACGGTAGCGCGTCTGACTCCAGATCAGAAGGTTGCGTGGTCAAATCACGTCGGGGTCACTGCTTACCATTTTATTCCCCACTGAGTTCATATATTTCCTTTCGAAAACAAAGTCAAAGGAACACAGCCTTGCATTGGCCGGGAATCGAACCCGGGCCTCCCGCGTGGCAGGCGAGAATTCTACCACTGAACCACCAATGCTTCACATGGGGAGTTCACAGGCATAGCTCTGTCCAAGACAGTGATCAGGTGCACACACTTAAATTGTACACAGATGAACAAAGTGTGCGCAGCAGACATGACAACGCCAAAGTTTCACATGATGATGGCTTATATAAGACAAGCTCCAGGCAGGCACATACATATCAAGATATATATTGAGTCTAAGGAAAGATGCTGTAGTCACTCGTCTCTGTGGCGCAATCGGTTAGCGCGTTCGGCTGTTAACCGAAAGGTTGGTGGTTCAAGCCCACCCAGGGACGTATTATTTTGCCTGAATGAAACACTTGAATGGAAAACAGATACATACCTTTGCTCTCTCCTGCTGGACACCCTTTCCCTGAATATTTCAATTCTCTGCGTTCTCTCGGCACCTGCAGTCAATTAAATAATTAGGATAGAAAACAAAAGGTCAAGCTCTGTAATACAACTGTAGGCATATGAGGAGGGGAAAATAAGTCAAAAGGCCCACATCATTTGTTGATCTGGCTCCGAAAGCTGTAAGTGTAAGGACCTCGTGGCGCAACGGTAGCGCGTCTGACTCCAGATCAGAAGGTTGCGTGTTCAAATCACGTCGGGGTCACTGCTTACCATTTTATTCCCCACTGAGGTCATATATTTCCTTTCGAAAACAAAGTCAAAAGAAAGCAGTCTTGCATTGGCCAGGAATCTAACCCGGGCCTCCCGCGTGGCAGGCGAGAATTCTACCACTGAACCACCAATGCTTCACATGGGTTGTTCACAGGCAGAGCTCTGCCCAAGACAGTGATCAGGTGCACACACTTAAATTGTACACATATGAACAAAGTGTGCGCAGCAGATATGATAACGCCAACGTTTCACATGAAGATGGCAAGAATCAGATGCAGGAGACTATAACTATGAATGTCTTTGCATTTGCTGAGGTCACTGGCTTGGGACTAGAGTTGTGTTTATCAGGGCATGATGGCAGGCTGCTCCCGACAAAAGTGGTTCACAGAATGCACCCGCCAGATCACCAGCACTATTGTGTTTCAGATTATCTCACTGAACTCTCCTCCTGGAAAATCCTTCCCACTGGCTTTCCCAGATTCTGTGTCCTCCCCTAAATGCTGGGGTGAAACGGGCAGAGTTCTGCGCCCTGCGTCCCTTTACGCGTCCCTAACGCGCTCCCAACGCGGCCTACAGCCCTGGTCGGGCACAGCCCTGGTCGGGCTTAGATCACTGGAGCCTTTTGTGACCAAGAACTCCGGAAGCCTAGGGTCAGGCCTGTTGCACAGGCATATTGTGCCTTGCCAATCCGGGATTGTTGTGTTTCAGGGCCTAGCCATCAATACTCCTGGGATTTCTTTCCCTGAGAACCCTCTTGTCCCTGTCCTCCCACAAGCCCCAGCTTTTATGTAAAATAAAGTGTGCACCATGGGCCTTCCCCTATTTGCTCTCTCCCCAATCTCTTTCTCCAAAGCTGAGCTCTGAAGGTAAATGTATCTATCTGAGTGAGGGGCTAGGGAGGGCCTTTCCCAGCAGTCTTACAAGTCAAGAGTTCAGAGAAAGCACCTGCTATGGGAGGGAGACTTTGCTCACAGAGAAGTCAAGTCTAACATAACACATCTGATGGGCAAGGCACACGCCTTACTGGCTGGTAGCACACCTACAGAGGAGCAGGGAGCTATGCTAAGCAGGCAACAGAAAAGTCATGTATGTGTCTCATACACTGGGACCGGTAGTAATACTGGCTCTAAGACCATTAGACAGTAGTCTATTCATCATTACGTCCAACAATAACAAGACACTAAGCAAATGAGAAATGCTGTATGGCATAAAGACGCATTATATAACACAAGCTCCAGGCAGGCACACAATTATCAAGATATATATTGAGTCTCAGGAACTGTGCTACAGTTATTAACCTCTGTGGTGCAAATGGTTAGCGCGTTCGGTTGGTAACAGAAAGGTTGGTGGTTCAAGCCCACCCAGGGAAGTATCCTTTTTGCCGGCATGAAACACTTTAATGAAACACAGATACGTACCTCTGCTCTCTCCTGCTTAAGACCCTTTATCTGAACATTTCAATCCTCTGCGTTCTCTCTGCACCTGCAGTCAATTTCATAATTAGGATAGAAAACAAAAGGCCTAGCCCTGTAATACAATTGTAGGCATATGAGGAGGGGAAAATAAGTCAAAAGGCCATCAGCATTTGTTGATCTGGCTTGAAGGCTGTAAGTGTAAGGACCTTGTGGCGCAACGGTAGCGCGTCTGACTCCAGATCAGAAGGTTGCGTGGTCAAATCACGTCGGGGTCACTGCTTACCATTTTATTCCCCACTGAGTTCATATATTTCCTTTCGAAAACAAAGTCAAAGGAACGCAGCCTTGCATTGGCCGGGAATCGAACCCGGGCCTCCCGCGTGGCAGGCGAGAATTCTACCACTGAACCACCAATGCTTCACATGGGGAGTTCACAGGCATAGCTCTGTCCAAGACAGTGATCAGGTGCACACACTTAAATTGTACACAGATGAACAAAGTGTGCGCAGCAGACATGACAACGCCAAAGTTTCACATGATGATGGCTTATATAAGACAAGCTCCAGGCAGGCACATACATATCAAGATATATATTGAGTCTAAGGAAAGATGCTGTAGTCACTCGTCTCTGTGGCGCGATCGGTTAGCGCGTTCGGCTGTTAACCGAAAGGTTGGTGGTTCAAGCCCACCCAGGGACGTATTATTTTGCCTGAATGAAACACTTGAATGGAAAACAGATACATACCTTTGCTCTCTCCTGCTGGACACCCTTTCCCTGAATATTTCAATTCTCTGCGTTCTCTCGGCACCTGCAGTCAATTAAATAATTAGGATAGAAAACAAAAGGTCAAGCTCTGTAATACAACTGTAGGCATATGAGGAGGGGAAAATAAGTCAAAAGGCCCACATCATTTGTTGATCTGGCTCCGAAAGCTGTAAGTGTAAGGACCTCGTGGCGCAACGGTAGCGCGTCTGACTCCAGATCAGAAGGTTGCGTGTTCAAATCACGTCGGGGTCACTGCTTACCATTTTATTCCCCACTGAGGTCATATATTTCCTTTCGAAAACAAAGTCAAAAGAAAGCAGTCTTGCATTGGCCAGGAATCTAACCCGGGCCTCCCGCGTGGCAGGCGAGAATTCTACCACTGAACCACCAATGCTTCACATGGGTTGTTCACAGGCAGAGCTCTGCCCAAGACAGTGATCAGGTGCACACACTTAAATTGTACACATATGAACAAAGTGTGCGCAGCAGATATGATAACGCCAACGTTTCACATGAAGATGGCAAGAATCAGATGCAGGAGACTATAACTATGAATGTCTTTGCATTTGCTGAGGTCACTGGCTTGGGACTAGAGTTGTGTTTATCAGGGCATGATGGCAGGCTGCTCCCGACAAAAGTGGTTCACAGAATGCACCCGCCAGATCACCAGCACTATTGTGTTTCAGATTATCTCACTGAACTCTCCTCCTGGAAAATCCTTCCCACTGGCTTTCCCAGATTCTGTGTCCTCCCCTAAATGCTGGGGTGAAACGGGCAGAGTTCTGCGCCCTGCGTCCCTTTACGCGTCCCTAACGCGCTCCCAACGCGGCCTACAGCCCTGGTCGGGCACAGCCCTGGTCGGGCTTAGATCACTGGAGCCTTTTGTGACCAAGAACTCCGGAAGCCTAGGGTCAGGCCTGTTGCACAGGCATATTGTGCCTTGCCAATCCGGGATTGTTGTGTTTCAGGGCCTAGCCATCAATACTCCTGGGATTTCTTTCCCTGAGAACCCTCTTGTCCCTGTCCTCCCACAAGCCCCAGCTTTTATGTAAAATAAAGTGTGCACCATGGGCCTTCCCCTATTTGCTCTCTCCCCAATCTCTTTCTCCAAAGCTGAGCTCTGAAGGTAAATGTATCTATCTGAGTGAGGGGCTAGGGAGGGCCTTTCCCAGCAGTCTTACAAGTCAAGAGTTCAGAGAAAGCACCTGCTATGGGAGGGAGACTTTGCTCACAGAGAAGTCAAGTCTAACATAACACATCTGATGGGCAAGGCACACGCCTTACTGGCTGGTAGCACACCTACAGAGGAGCAGGGAGCTATGCTAAGCAGGCAACAGAAAAGTCATGTATGTGTCTCATACACTGGGACCGGTAGTAATACTGGCTCTAAGACCATTAGACAGTAGTCTATTCATCATTACGTCCAACAATAACAAGACACTAAGCAAATGAGAAATGCTGTATGGCATAAAGACGCATTATATAACACAAGCTCCAGGCAGGCACACAATTATCAAGATATATATTGAGTCTCAGGAACTGTGCTACAGTTATTAACCTCTGTGGTGCAAATGGTTAGCGCGTTCGGTTGTTAACAGAAAGGTTGGTGGTTCAAGCCCACCCAGGGAAGTATCCTTTTTGCCGGCATGAAACACTTTAATGAAACACAGATACGTACCTCTGCTCTCTCCTGCTTAAGACCCTTTATCTGAACATTTCAATCCTCTGCGTTCTCTCTGCACCTGCAGTCAATTTCATAATTAGGATAGAAAACAAAAGGCCTAGCCCTGTAATACAACTGTAGGCATATGAGGAGGGGAAAATAAGTCAAAAGGCCATCAGCATTTGTTGATCTGGCAGGAAGGCTGTAAGTGTAAGGACATTGTGGCGCAACGGTAGCGCGTCTGACTCCAGATCAGAAGGTTGCGTGGTCAAATCACGTCGGGGTCACTGCTTACCATTTTATTCCCCACTGAGTTCATATATTTCCTTTCGAAAACAAAGTCAAAGGAACGCAGCCTTGCATTGGCCGGGAATCGAACCCTGGCCTCCCGCGTGGCAGGCGAGAATTCTACCACTGAACCACCAATGCTTCACATGGGGAGTTCACAGGCATAGCTCTGTCCAAGACAGTGATCAGGTGCACACACTTAAATTGTACACATATGAACAAAGTGTGCGCAGCAGACATGACAACGCCAAAGTTTCACATGATGATGGCTTATATAAGACAAGCTCCAGGCAGGCACATACATATCAAGATATATATTGAGTCTAAGGAAAGATGCTGTAGTCACTCGTCTCTGTGGCGCAATCGGTTAGCGCGTTCGGCTGTTAACCGAAAGGTTGGTGGTTCAAGCCCACCCAGGGACGTATTATTTTGCCTGAATGAAACACTTGAATGGAAAACAGATACATACCTTTGCTCTCTCCTGCTGGACACCCTTTCCCTGAATATTTCAATTCTCTGCGTTCTCTCGGCACCTGCAGTCAATTTCATAATTAGGATAGAAAACAAAAGGTCAAGCTCTGTAATACAACTGTAGGCATATGAGGAGGGGAAAATAAGTCAAAAGGCCCACAGCATTTGTTGATCTGGCTCCGAAAGCTGTAAGTGTAAGGACCTCGTGGCGCAACGGTAGCGCGTCTGACTCCAGATCAGAAGGTTGCGTGTTCAAATCACGTCGGGGTCACTGCTTACCATTTTATTCCCCACTGAGGTCATATATTTCCTTTCGAAAACAAAGTCAAAAGAAAGCAGTCTTGCATTGGCTGGGAATCGAACCCAGGCCTCCCGCGTGGCAGGCGAGAATTCTACCACTGAACCACCAATGCTTCACATGGGTTGTTCACAGGCAGAGCTCTGCCCAAGACAGTGATCAGGTGCACACACTTAAATTGTACACATATGAACAAAGTGTGCGCAGCAGACATGATAACGCCAACGTTTCACATGAAGATGGCAAGAATCAGATGCAGGAGACTATAACTATGAATGTCTTTGCATTTGCTGAGGTCACTGGCTTGGGACTAGAGTTGTGTTTATCAGGGCATGATGGCAGGCTGCTCCCGACAAAAGTGGTTCACAGAATGCACCCGCCAGATCACCAGCACTATTGTGTTTCAGATTATCTCACTGAACTCTCCTCCTGGAAAATCCTTCCCACTGGCTTTCCCAGATTCTGTGTCCTCCCCTAAATGCTGGGGTGAAACGGGCAGAGTTCTGCGCCCTGCGTCCCTTTACACGTCCCTAACGCGCTCCCAACGCGGCCTACAGCCCTGGTCGGGCACAGCCCTGGTCGGGCTTAGATCACTGGAGCCTTTTGTGACCAAGAACTCCGGAAGCCTAGGGTCAGGCCTGTTGCACAGGCATATTGTGCCTTGCCAATCCGGGATTGTTGTGTTTCAGGGCCTAGCCATCAATACTCCTGGGATTTCTTTCCCTGAGAACCCTCTTGTCCCTGTCCTCCCACAAGCCCCAGCTTTTATGTAAAATAAAGTGTGCACCATGGGCCTTCCCCTATTTGCTCTCTCCCCAATCTCTTTCTCCAAAGCTGAGCTCTGAAGGTAAATGTATCTATCTGAGTGAGGGGCTAGGGAGGGCCTTTCCCAGCAGTCTTACAAGTCAAGAGTTCAGAGAAAGCACCTGCTATGGGAGGGAGACTTTGCTCACAGAGAAGTCAAGTCTAACATAACACATCTGATGGGCAAGGCACACGCCTTACTGGCTGGTAGCACACCTACAGAGGAGCAGGGAGCTATGCTAAGCAGGCAACAGAAAAGTCATGTATGTGTCTCATACACTGGGATCGGTAGTAATACTGGCTCTAAGACCATTAGACAGTAGTCTATTCATCATTACGTCCAACAATAACAAGACACTAAGCAAATGAGAAATGCTGTATGGCATAAAGACGCATTATATAACACAAGCTCCAGGCAGGCACACAATTATCAAGATATATATTGAGTCTCAGGAACTGTGCTACAGTTATTAACCTCTGTGGTGCAAATGGTTAGCGCGTTCGGTTGGTAACAGAAAGGTTGGTGGTTCAAGCCCACCCAGGGAAGTATCCTTTTTGCCGGCATGAAACACTTTAATGAAACACAGATACGTACCTCTGCTCTCTCCTGCTTAAGACCCTTTATCTGAACATTTCAATCCTCTGCGTTCTCTCTGCACCTGCAGTCAATTTCATAATTAGGATAGAAAACAAAAGGCCTAGCCCTGTAATACAACTGTAGGCATATGAGGAGGGGAAAATAAGTCAAAAGGCCATCAGCATTTGTTGATCTGGCTTGAAGGCTGTAAGTGTAAGGACCTTGTGGCACAACGGTAGCGCGTCTGACTCCAGATCAGAAGGTTGCGTGGTCAAATCACGTCGGGGTCACTGCTTACCATTTTATTCCCCACTGAGTTCATATATTTCCTTTCGAAAACAAAGTCAAAGGAACGCAGCCTTGCATTGGCCGGGAATCGATCCCGGGCCTCCCGCGTGGCAGGCGAGAATTCTACCACTGAACCACCAATGCTTCACATGGGGAGTTCACAGGCATAGCTCTGTCCAAGACAGTGATCAGGTGCACACACTTAAATTGTACACATATGAACAAAGTGTGCGCAGCAGACATGACAACGCCAAAGTTTCACATGATGATGGCTTATATAAGACAAGCTCCAGGCAGGCACATACATATCAAGATATATATTGAGTCTAAGGAAAGATGCTGTAGTCACTCGTCTCTGTGGCGCAATCGGTTAGCGCGTTCGGCTGTTAACCGAAAGGTTGGTGGTTCAAGCCCACCCAGGGACGTATTATTTTGCCTGAATGAAACACTTGAATGGAAAACAGATACATACCTTTGCTCTCTCCTGCTGGACACCCTTTCCCTGAATATTTCAATTCTCTGCGTTCTCCCGGCACCTGCAGTCAATTTCATAATTAGGATAGAAAACAAAAGGTCAAGCTCTGTAATACAACTGTAGGCATATGAGGAGGGGAAAATAAGTCAAAAGGCCCACAGCATTTGTTGATCTGGCTCCGAAAGCTGTAAGTGTAAGGACCTCGTGGCGCAACGGTAGCGCGTCTGACTCCAGATCAGAAGGTTGCGTGTTCAAATCACGTCGGGGTCACTGCTTACCATTTTATTCCCCACTGAGGTCATATATTTCCTTTCGAAAACAAAGTCAAAAGAAAGCAGTCTTGCATTGGCTGGGAATCGAACCCGGGCCTCCCGCGTGGCAGGCGAGAATTCTACCACTGAACCACCAATGCTTCACATGGGTCGTTCACAGGCAGAGCTCTGCCCAAGACAGTGATCAGGTGCACACACTGAAATTGTACACATATGAACAAAGTGTGCGCAGCAGACATGATAACGCCAACGTTTCACATGAAGATGGCAAGAATCAGATGCAGGAGACTATAACTATGAATGTCTTTGCATTTGCTGAGGTCACTGGCTTGGGACTAGAGTTGTGTTTATCAGGGCATGATGGCAGGCTGCTCCCGACAAAAGTGGTTCACAGAATGCACCCGCCAGATCACCAGCACTATTGTGTTTCAGATTATCTCACTGAACTCTCCTCCTGGAAAATCCTTCCCACTGGCTTTCCCAGATTCTGTGTCCTCCCCTAAATGCTGGGGTGAAACGGGCAGAGTTCTGCACCCTGCGTCCCTTTACGCGTCCCTAACGCGCTCCCAACGCGGCCTACAGCCCTGGTCGGGCACAGCCCTGGTCGGGCTTAGATCACTGGAGCCTTTTGTGACCAAGAACTCCGGAAGCCTAGGGTCAGGCCTGTTGCACAGGCATATTGTGCCTTGCCAATCCGGGATTGTTGTGTTTCAGGGCCTAGCCATCAATACTCCTGGGATTTCTTTCCCTGAGAACGCTCTTGTCCCTGTCCTCCCACAAGCCCCAGCTTTTATGTAAAATAAAGTGTGCACCATGGGCCTTCCCCTATTTGCTCTCTCCCCAATCTCTTTCTCCAAAGCTGAGCTCTGAAGGTAAATGTATCTATCTGAGTGAGGGGCTAGGGAGGGCCTTTCCCAGCAGTCTTACAAGTCAAGAGTTCAGAGAAAGCACCTGCTATGGGAGGGAGACTTTGCTCACAGAGAAGTCAAGTCTAACATAACACATCTGATGGGCAAGGCACACGCCTTACTGGCTGGTAGCACACCTACAGAGGAGCAGGGAGCTATGCTAAGCAGGCAACAGAAAAGTCATGTATGTGTCTCATACACTGGGACCGGTAGTAATACTGGCTCTAAGACCATTAGACAGTAGTCTATTCATCATTACGTCCAACAATAACAAGACACTAAGCAAATGAGAAATGCTGTATGGCATAAAGACGCATTATATAACACAAGCTCCAGGCAGGCACACAATTATCAAGATATATATTGAGTCTCAGGAACTGTGCTACAGTTATTAACCTCTGTGGTGCAAA
>NC_136058.1:377848993-377888993 GCF_964261635.1 Lissotriton helveticus
ATCCTTTTTGCCGGCATGAAACACTTTAATGAAACACAGATACGTACCTCTGCTCTCTCCTGCTTAAGACCCTTTATCTGAACATTTCAATCCTCTGCGTTCTCTCTGCACCTGCAGTCAATTTCATAATTAGGATAGAAAACAAAAGGCCTAGCCCTGTAATACAACTGTAGGCATATGAGGAGGGGAAAATAAGTCAAAAGGCCATCAGCATTTGTTGATCTGGCTTGAAGGCTGTAAGTGTAAGGACCTTGTGGCGCAACGGTAGCGCGTCTGACTCCAGATCAGAAGGTTGCGTGGTCAAATCACGTCGGGGTCACTGCTTACCATTTTATTCCCCACTGAGTTCATATATTTCCTTTCGAAAACAAAGTCAAAGGAACGCAGCCTTGCATTGGCCGGGAATCGAACCCGGGCCTCCCGCGTGGCAGGCGAGAATTCTACCACTGAACCACCAATGCTTCACATGGGGAGTTCACAGGCATAGCTCTGTCCAAGACAGTGATCAGGTGCACACACTTAAATTGTACACAGATGAACAAAGTGTGCGCAGCAGACATGACAACGCCAAAGTTTCACATGATGATGGCTTATATAAGACAAGCTCCAGGCAGGCACATACATATCAAGATATATATTGAGTCTAAGGAAAGATGCTGTAGTCACTCGTCTCTGTGGCGCAATTGGTTAGCGCGTTCGGCTGTTAACCGAAAGGTTGGTGGTTCAAGCCCACCCAGGGACGTATTATTTTGCCTGAATGAAACACTTGAATGGAAAACAGATACATACCTTTGCTCTCTCCTGCTGGACACCCTTTCCCTGAATATTTCAATTCTCTGCGTTCTCTCGGCACCTGCAGTCAATTTCATAATTAGGATAGAAAACAAAAGGTCAAGCTCTGTAATACAACTGTAGGCATATGAGGAGGGGAAAATAAGTCAAAAGGCCCACATCATTTGTTGATCTGGCTCCGAAAGCTGTAAGTGTAAGGACCTCGTGGCGCAACGGTAGCGCGTCTGACTCCAGATCAGAAGGTTGCGTGTTCAAATCACGTCGGGGTCACTGCTTACCATTTTATTCCCCACTGAGGTCATATATTTCCTTTCGAAAACAAAGTCAAAAGAAAGCAGTCTTGCATTGGCCAGGAATCTAACCCGGGCCTCCCGCGTGGCAGGCGAGAATTCTACCACTGAACCACCAATGCTTCACATGGGTTGTTCACAGGCAGAGCTCTGCCCAAGACAGTGATCAGGTGCACACACTTAAATTGTACACATATGAACAAAGTGTGCGCAGCAGATATGATAACGCCAACGTTTCACATGAAGATGGCAAGAATCAGATGCAGGAGACTATAACTATGAATGTCTTTGCATTTGCTGAGGTCACTGGCTTGGGACTAGAGTTGTGTTTATCAGGGCATGATGGCAGGCTGCTCCCGACAAAAGTGGTTCACAGAATGCACCCGCCAGATAACCAGCACTATTGTGTTTCAGATTATCTCACTGAACTCTCCTCCTGGAAAATCCTTCCCACTGGCTTTCCCAGATTCTGTGTCCTCCCCTAAATGCTGGGGTGAAACGGGCAGAGTTCTGCGCCCTGCGTCCCTTTACGCGTCCCTAACGCGCTCCCAACGCGGCCTACAGCCCTGGTCGGGCTTAGATCACTGGAGCCTTTTGTGACCAAGAACTCCGGAAGCCTAGGGTCAGGCCTGTTGCACAGGCATATTGTGCCTTGCCAATCCGGGATTGTTGTGTTTCAGGGCCTAGCCATCAATACTCCTGGGATTTCTTTCCCTGAGAACCCTCTTGTCCCTGTCCTCCCACAAGCCCCAGCTTTTATGTAAAATAAAGTGTGCACCATGGGCCTTCCCCTATTTGCTCTCCCCCCAATCTCTTTCTCCAAAGCTGAGCTCTGAAGGTAAATGTATCTATCTGAGTGAGGGGCTAGGGAGGGCCTTTCCCAGCAGTCTTACAAGTCAAGAGTTCAGAGAAAGCACCTGCTATGGGAGGGAGACTTTGCTCACAGAGAAGTCAAGTCTAACATAACACATCTGATGGGCAAGGCACACGCCTTACTGGCTGGTAGCACACCTACAGAGGAGCAGGGAGCTATGCTAAGCAGGCAACAGAAAAGTCATGTATGTGTCTCATACACTGGGACCGGTAGTAATACTGGCTCTAAGACCATTAGACAGTAGTCTATTCATCATTACGTCCAACAATAACAAGACACTAAGCAAATGAGAAATGCTGTATGGCATAAAGACGCATTATATAACACAAGCTCCAGGCAGGCACACAATTATCAAGATATATATTGAGTCTCAGGAACTGTGCTACAGTTATTAACCTCTGTGGTGCAAATGGTTAGCCCGTTCGGTTGTTAACAGAAAGGTTGTTGGTTCAAGCCCACCCAGGGAAGTATCCTTTTTGCCTGCATGAAACACTTTAATGAAACACAGATACGTACCTCTGCTCTCTCCTGCTTAAGACCCTTTATCTGAACATTTCAATCCTCTGCGTTCTCTCTGCACCTGCAGTCAATTTCATAATTAGGATAGAAAACAAAAGGCCTAGCCCTGTAATACAACTGTAGGCATATGAGGAGGGGAAAATAAGTCAAAAGGCCATCAGCATTTGTTGATCTGGCTTGAAGGCTGTAAGTGTAAGGACCTTGTGGCGCAACGGTAGCGCGTCTGACTCCAGATCAGAAGGTTGCGTGGTCAAATCACGTCAGGGTCACTGCTTACCATTTTATTCCCCACTGAGTTCATATATTTCCTTTCGAAAACAAAGTCAAAGGAACGCAGCCTTGCATTGGCCGGGAATCGAACCCGGGCCTCCCGCGTGGCAGGCGAGAATTCTACCACTGAACCACCAATGCTTCACGTGGGGAGTTCACAGGCATAGCTCTGTCCAAGACAGTGATCAGGTGCACACACTTAAATTGTACACATATGAACAAAGTGTGCGCAGCAGACATGACAACGCCAAAGTTTCACATGATGATGGCTTATATAAGACAAGCTCCAGGCAGGCACATACATATCAAGATATATATTGAGTCTAAGGAAAGATGCTGTAGTCACTCGTCTCTGTGGCGCAATCGGTTAGCGCGTTCGGCTGTTAACCGAAAGGTTGGTGGTTCAAGCCCACCCAGGGACGTATTTTTTGCCTGAATGAAACACTTGAATGGAAAACAGATACATACCTTTGCTCTCTCCTGCTGGACACCCTTTCCCTGAATATTTCAATTCTCTGCGTTCTCTCGGCACCTGCAGTCAATTTCATAATTAGGATAGAAAACAAAAGGTCAAGCTCTGTAATACAACTGTAGGCATATGAGGAGGGGAAAATAAGTCAAAAGGCCCACAGCATTTGTTGATCTGGCTCCGAAAGCTGTAAGTGTAAGGACCTCGTGGCGCAACGGTAGCGCGTCTGACTCCAGATCAGAAGGTTGCGTGTTCAAATCACGTCGGGGTCACTGCTTACCATTTTATTCCCCACTGAGGTCATATATTTCCTTTCGAAAACAAAGTCAAAAGAAAGCAGTCTTGCATTGGCCGGGAATCGAACCCAGGCCTCCCGCGTGGCAGGCAAGAATTCTACCACTGAACCACCAATGCTTCACATGGGTTGTTCACAGGCAGAGCTCTGCCCAAGACAGTGATCAGGTGCACACACTTAAATTGTACACATATGAACAAAGTGTGCGCAGCAGACATGATAACGCCAACGTTTCACATGAAGATGGCAAGAATCAGATGCAGGAGACTATAACTATGAATGTCTTTGCATTTGCTGAGGTCACTGGCTTGGGACTAGAGTTGTGTTTATCAGGGCATGATGGCAGGCTGCTCCCGACAAAAGTGGTTCACAGAATGCACCCGCCAGATCACCAGCACTATTGTGTTTCAGATTATCTCACTGAACTCTCCTCCTGGAAAATCCTTCCCACTGGCTTTCCCAGATTCTGTGTCCTCCCCTAAATGCTGGGGTGAAACGGGCAGAGTTCTGCGCCCTGCGTCCCTTTACACGTCCCTAACGCGCTCCCAACGCGGCCTACAGCCCTGGTCGGGCACAGCCCTGGTCGGGCTTAGATCACTGGAGCCTTTTGTGACCAAGAACTCCGGAAGCCTAGGGTCAGGCCTGTTGCACAGGCATATTGTGCCTTGCCAATCCGGGATTGTTGTGTTTCAGGGCCTAGCCATCAATACTCCTGGGATTTCTTTCCCTGAGAACCCTCTTGTCCCTGTCCTCCCACAAGCCCCAGCTTTTATGTAAAATAAAGTGTGCACCATGGGCCTTCCCCTATTTGCTCTCTCCCCAATCTCTTTCTCCAAAGCTGAGCTCTGAAGGTAAATGTATCTATCTGAGTGAGGGGCTAGGGAGGGCCTTTCCCAGCAGTCTTACAAGTCAAGAGTTCAGAGAAAGCACCTGCTATGGGAGGGAGACTTTGCTCACAGAGAAGTCAAGTCTAACATAACACATCTGATGGGCAAGGCACACGCCTTACTGGCTGGTAGCACACCTACAGAGGAGCAGGGAGCTATGCTAAGCAGGCAACAGAAAAGTCATGTATGTGTCTCATACACTGGGACCGGTAGTAATACTGGCTCTAAGACCATTAGACAGTAGTCTATTCATCATTACGTCCAACAATAACAAGACACTAAGCAAATGAGAAATGCTGTATGGCATAAAGACGCATTATATAACACAAGCTCCAGGCAGGCACACAATTATCAAGATATATATTGAGTCTCAGGAACTGTGCTACAGTTATTAACCTCTGTGGTGCAAATGGTTAGCGCGTTCGGTTGTTAACAGAAAGGTTGGTGGTTCAAGCCCACCCAGGGAAGTATCCTTTTTGCCGGCATGAAACACTTTAATGAAACACAGATACGTACCTCTGCTCTCTCCTGCTTAAGACCCTTTATCTGAACATTTCAATCCTCTGCGTTCTCTCTGCACCTGCAGTCAATTTCATAATTAGGATAGAAAACAAAAGGCCTAGCCCTGTAATACAACTGTAGGCATATGAGGAGGGGAAAATAAGTCAAAAGGCCATCAGCATTTGTTGATCTGGCTTGAAGGCTGTAAGTGTAAGGACCTTGTGGCGCAACGGTAGCGCGTCTGACTCCAGATCAGAAGGTTGCGTGGTCAAATCACGTCGGGGTCACTGCTTACCATTTTATTCCCCACTGAGTTCATATATTTCCTTTCGAAAACAAAGTCAAAGGAACGCAGCCTTGCATTGGCCGGGAATCGAACCCGGGCCTCCCGCATGGCAGGCGAGAATTCTACCACTGAACCACCAATGCTTCACATGGGGAGTTCACAGGCATAGCTCTGTCCAAGACAGTGATCAGGTGCACACACTTAAATTGTACACAGATGAACAAAGTGTGCGCAGCAGACATGACAACGCCAAAGTTTCACATGATGATGGCTTATATAAGACAAGCTCCAGGCAGGCACATACATATCAAGATATATATTGAGTCTAAGGAAAGATGCTGTAGTCACTCGTCTCTGTGGCGCAATCGGTTAGCGCGTTCGGCTGTTAACCGAAAGGTTGGTGGTTCAAGCCCACCCAGGGACGTATTATTTTGCCTGAATGAAACACTTGAATGGAAAACAGATACATACCTTTGCTCTCTCCTGCTGGACACCCTTTCCCTGAATATTTCAATTCTCTGCGTTCTCTCGGCACCTGCAGTCAATTTCATAATTAGGATAGAAAACAAAAGGTCAACCTCTGTAATACAACTGTAGGCATATGAGGAGGGGAAAATAAGTCAAAAGGCCCACAGCATTTGTTGATCTGGCTCCGAAAGCTGTAAGTGTAAGGACCTCGTGGCGCAACGGTAGCGCGTCTGACTCCAGATCAGAAGGTTGCGTGTTCAAATCACGTCGGGGTCACTGCTTACCATTTTATTCCCCACTGAGGTCATATATTTCCTTTCGAAAACAAAGTCAAAAGAAAGCAGTCTTGCATTGGCTGGGAATCGAACCCGGGCCTCCCGCGTGGCAGGCGAGAATTCTACCACTGAACCACCAATGCTTCACATGGGTTGTTCACAGGCAGAGCTCTGCCCAAGACAGTGATCAGGTGCACACACTTAAATTGTACACATATGAACAAAGTGTGCGCAGAAGACATGATAACGCCAACGTTTCACATGAAGATGGCAAGAATCAGATGCAGGAGACTATAACTATGAATGTCTTTGCATTTGCTGAGGTCACTGGCTTGGGACTAGAGTTGTGTTTATCAGGGCATGATGGCAGGCTGCTCCCGACAAAAGTGGTTCACAGAATGCACCCGCCAGATCACCAGCACTATTGTGTTTCAGATTATCTCACTGAACTCTCCTCCTGGAAAATCCTTCCCACTGGCTTTCCCAGATTCTGTGTCCTCCCCTAAATGCTGGGGTGAAACGGGCAGAGTTCTGCACCCTGCGTCCCTTTACGCGTCCCTAACGTGCTCCCAACGCGGCCTACAGCCCTGGTCGGGCACAGCCCTGGTCGGGCTTAGATCACTGGAGCCTTTTGTGACCAAGAACTCCGGAAGCCTAGGGTCAGGCCTGTTGCACAGGCATATTGTGCCTTGCCAATCCGGGATTGTTGTGTTTCAGGGCCTAGCCATCAATACTCCTGGGATTTCTTTCCCTGAGAACCCTCTTGTCCCTGTCCTCCCACAAGCCCCAGCTTTTATGTAAAATAAAGTGTGCACCATGGGCCTTCCCCTATTTGCTCTCTCCCCAATCTCTTTCTCCAAAGCTGAGCTCTGAAGGTAAATGTATCTATCTGAGTGAGGGGCTAGGGAGGGCCTTTCCCAGCAGTCTTACAAGTCAAGAGTTCAGAGAAAGCACCTGCTATGGGAGGGAGACTTTGCTCACAGAGAAGTCAAGTCTAACATAACACATCTGATGGGCAAGGCACACGCCTTACTGGCTGGTAGCACACCTACAGAGGAGCAGGGAGCTATGCTAAGCAGGCAACAGAAAAGTCATGTATGTGTCTCATACACTGGGACCGGTAGTAATACTGGCTCTAAGACCATTAGACAGTAGTCTATTCATCATTACGTCCAACAATAACAAGACACTAAGCAAATGAGAAATGCTGTATGGCATAAAGACGCATTATATAACACAAGCTCCAGGCAGGCACACAATTATCAAGATATATATTGAGTCTCAGGAACTGTGCTACAGTTATTAACCTCTGTGGTGCAAATGGTTAGCCCGTTCGGTTGTTAACAGAAAGGTTGTTGGTTCAAGCCCACCCAGGGAAGTATCCTTTTTGCCTGCATGAAACACTTTAATGAAACACAGATACGTACCTCTGCTCTCTCCTGCTTAAGACCCTTTATCTGAACATTTCAATCCTCTGCGTTCTCTCTGCACCTGCAGTCAATTTCATAATTAGGATAGAAAACAAAAGGCCTAGCCCTGTAATACAACTGTAGGCATATGAGGAGGGGAAAATAAGTCAAAAGGCCATCAGCATTTGTTGATCTGGCTTGAAGACTGTAAGTGTAAGGACCTTGTGGCGCAACGGTAGCGCGTCTGACTCCAGATCAGAAGGTTGCGTGGTCAAATCACGTCAGGGTCACTGCTTACCATTTTATTCCCCACTGAGTTCATATATTTCCTTTCGAAAACAAAGTCAAAGGAACGCAGCCTTGCATTGGCCGGGAATCGAACCCGGGCCTCCCGCGTGGCAGGAGAGAATTCTACCACTGAACCACCAATGCTTCACATGGGGAATTCACAGGCATAGCTCTGTCCAAGACAGTGATCAGGTGCACACACTTAAATTGTACACATATGAACAAAGTGTGCGCAGCAGACATGACAACGCCAAAGTTTCACATGATGATGGCTTATATAAGACAAGCTCCAGGCAGGCACATACATATCAAGATATATATTGAGTCTAAGGAAAGATGCTGTAGTCACTCGTCTCTGTGGCGCAATCGGTTAGCGCGTTCGGCTGTTAACCGAAAGGTTGGTGGTTCAAGCCCACCCAGGGACGTATTATTTTGCCTGAATGAAACACTTGAATGGAAAACAGATACATACCTTTGCTCTCTCCTGCTGGACACCCTTTCCCTGAATATTTCAATTCTCTGCGTTCTCTCGGCACCTGCAGTCAATTTCATAATTAGGATAGAAAACAAAAGGTCAAGCTCTGTAATACAACTGTAGGCATATGAGGAGGGGAAAATAAGTCAAAAGGCCCACAGCATTTGTTGATCTGGCTCCGAAAGCTGTAAGTGTAAGGACCTCGTGGCGCAACGGTAGCGCGTCTGACTCCAGATCAGAAGGTTGCGTGTTCAAATCACGTCGGGGTCACTGCTTACCATTTTATTCCCCACTGAGGTCATATATTTCCTTTCGAAAACAAAGTCAAAAGAAAGCAGTCTTGCATTGGCCGGGAATCGAACCCGGGCCTCCCGCGTGGCAGGCGAGAATTCTACCACTGAACCACCAATGCTTCACATGGGTTGTTCACAGGCAGAGCTCTGCCCAAGACAGTGATCAGGTGCACACACTTAAATTGTACACATATGAACAAAGTGTGCGCAGCAGACATGATAACGCCAACGTTTCACATGAAGATGGCAAGAATCAGATGCAGGAGACTATAACTATGAATGTCTTTGCATTTGCTGAGGTCACTGGCTTGGGACTAGAGTTGTGTTTATCAGGGCATGATGGCAGGCTGCTCCCGACAAAAGTGGTTCACAGAATGCACCCGCCAGATCACCAGCACTATTGTGTTTCAGATTATCTCACTGAACTCTCCTCCTGGAAAATCCTTCCCACTGGCTTTCCCAGATTCTGTGTCCTCCCCTAAATGCTGGGGTGAAACGGGCAGAGTTCTGCGCCCTGCGTCCCTTTACGCGTCCCTAACGCGCTCCCAACGCGGCCTACAGCCCTGGTCGGGCACAGCCCTGGTCGGGCTTAGATCACTGGAGCCTTTTGTGACCAAGAACTCCGGAAGCCTAGGGTCAGGCCTGTTGCACAGGCATATTGTGCCTTGCCAATCCGGGATTGTTGTGTTTCAGGGCCTAGCCATCAATACTCCTGGGATTTCTTTCCCTGAGAACGCTCTTGTCCCTGTCCTCCCACAAGCCCCAGCTTTTATGTAAAATAAAGTGTGCACCATGGGCCTTCCCCTATTTGCTCTCTCCCCAATCTCTTTCTCCAAAGCTGAGCTCTGAAGGTAAATGTATCTATCTGAGTGAGGGGCTAGGGAGGGCCTTTCCCAGCAGTCTTACAAGTCAAGAGTTCAGAGAAAGCACCTGCTATGGGAGGGAGACTTTGCTCACAGAGAAGTCAAGTCTAACATAACACATCTGATGGGCAAGGCACACGCCTTACTGGCTGGTAGCACACCTACAGAGGAGCAGGGAGCTATGCTAAGCAGGCAACAGAAAAGTCATGTATGTGTCTCATACACTGGGACCGGTAGTAATACTGGCTCTAAGACCATTAGACAGTAGTCTATTCATCATTACGTCCAACAATAACAAGACACTAAGCAAATGAGAAATGCTGTATGGCATAAAGACGCATTATATAACACAAGCTCCAGGCAGGCACACAATTATCAAGATATATATTGAGTCTCAGGAACTGTGCTACAGTTATTAACCTCTGTGGTGCAAATGGTTAGCGCGTTCGGTTGTTAACAGAAAGGTTGGTGGTTCAAGCCCACCCAGGGAAGTATCCTTTTTGCCGGCATGAAACACTTTAATGAAACACAGATACGTACCTCTGCTCTCTCCTGCTTAAGACCCTTTATCTGAACATTTCAATCCTCTGCGTTCTCTCTGCACCTGCAGTCAATTTCATAATTAGGATAGAAAACAAAAGGCCTAGCCCTGTAATACAACTGTAGGCATATGAGGAGGGGAAAATAAGTCAAAAGGCCATCAGCATTTGTTGATCTGGCTTGAAGGCTGTAAGTGTAAGGACCTTGTGGCGCAACGGTAGCGCGTCTGACTCCAGATCAGAAGGTTGCGTGGTCAAATCACGTCGGGGTCACTGCTTACCATTTTATTCCCCACTGAGTTCATATATTTCCTTTCGAAAACAAAGTCAAAGGAACGCAGCCTTGCATTGGCCGGGAATCGAACCCGGGCCTCCCGCGTGGCAGGCGAGAATTCTACCACTGAACCACCAATGCTTCACATGGGGAGTTCACAGGCATAGCTCTGTCCAAGACAGTGATCAGGTGCACACACTTAAATTGTACACAGATGAACAAAGTGTGCGCAGCAGACATGACAACGCCAAAGTTTCACATGATGATGGCTTATATAAGACAAGCTCCAGGCAGGCATATACATATCAAGATATATATTGAGTCTAAGGAAAGATGCTGTAGTCACTCGTCTCTGTGGCGCAATCGGTTAGCGCGTTCGGCTGTTAACCGAAAGGTTGGTGGTTCAAGCCCACCCAGGGACGTATTATTTTGCCTGAATGAAACACTTGAATGGAAAACAGATATATACCTTTGCTCTCTCCTGCTGGACACCCTTTCCCTGAATATTTCAATTCTCTGCGTTCTCTCGGCACCTGCAGTCAATTTCATAATTAGGATAGAAAACAAAAGGTCAAGCTCTGTAATACAACTGTAGGCATATGAGGAGGGTAAAATAAGTCAAAAGGCCCACAGCATTTGTTGATCTGGCTCCGAAAGCTGTAAGTGTAAGGACCTCGTGGCGCAACGGTAGCGCGTCTGACTCCAGATCAGAAGGTTGCGTGTTCAAATCACGTCGGGGTCACTGCTTACCATTTTATTCCCCACTGAGGTCATATATTTCCTTTCGAAAACAAAGTCAAAAGAAAGCAGTCTTGCATTGGCTGGGAATCGAACCCGGGCCTCCCGCGTGGCAGGCGAGAATTCTACCACTGAACCACCAATGCTTCACATGGGTTGTTCACAGGCAGAGCTCTGCCCAAGACAGTGATCAGGTGCACACACTTAAATTGTACACATATGAACAAAGTGTGCGCAGAAGACATGATAACGCCAACGTTTCACATGAAGATGGCAAGAATCAGATGCAGGAGACTATAACTATGAATGTCTTTGCATTTGCTGAGGTCACTGGCTTGGGACTAGAGTTGTGTTTATCAGGGCATGATGGCAGGCTGCTCCCGACAAAAGTGGTTCACAGAATGCACCCGCCAGATCACCAGCACTATTGTGTTTCAGATTATCTCACTGAACTCTCCTCCTGGAAAATCCTTCCCACTGGCTTTCCCAGATTCTGTGTCCTCCCCTAAATGCTGGGGTGAAACGGGCAGAGTTCTGCGCCCTGCGTCCCTTTACGCGTCCCTAACGTGCTCCCAACGCGGCCTACAGCCCTGGTCGGGCACAGCCCTGGTCGGGCTTAGATCACTGGAGCCTTTTGTGACCAAGAACTCCGGAAGCCTAGGGTCAGGCCTGTTGCACAGGCATATTGTGCCTTGCCAATCCGGGATTGTTGTGTTTCAGGGCCTAGCCATCAATACTCCTGGGATTTCTTTCCCTGAGAACCCTCTTGTCCCTGTCCTCCCACAAGCCCCAGCTTTTATGTAAAATAAAGTGTGCACCATGGGCCTTCCCCTATTTGCTCTCTCCCCAATCTCTTTCTCCAAAGCTGAGCTCTGAAGGTAAATGTATCTATCTGAGTGAGGGGCTAGGGAGGGCCTTTCCCAGCAGTCTTACAAGTCAAGAGTTCAGAGAAAGCACCTGCTATGGGAGGGAGACTTTGCTCACAGAGAAGTCAAGTCTAACATAACACATCTGATGGGCAAGGCACACGCCTTACTGGCTGGTAGCACACCTACAGAGGAGCAGGGAGCTATGCTAAGCAGGCAACAGAAAAGTCATGTATGTGTCTCATACACTGGGACCGGTAGTAATACTGGCTCTAAGACCATTAGACAGTAGTCTATTCATCATTACGTCCAACAATAACAAGACACTAAGCAAATGAGAAATGCTGTATGGCATAAAGACGCATTATATAACACAAGCTCCAGGCAGGCACACAATTATCAAGATATATATTGAGTCTCAGGAACTGTGCTACAGTTATTAACCTCTGTGGTGCAAATGGTTAGCGCGTTCGGTTGTTAACAGAAAGGTTGGTGGTTCAAGCCCACCCAGGGAAGTATCCTTTTTGCCGGCATGAAACACTTTAATGAAACACAGATACGTACCTCTGCTCTCTCCTGCTTAAGACCCTTTATCTGAACATTTCAATCCTCTGCGTTCTCTCTGCACCTGCAGTCAATTTCATAATTAGGATAGAAAACAAAAGGCCTAGCCCTGTAATACAACTGTAGGCATATGAGGAGGGGAAAATAAGTCAAAAGGCCATCAGCATTTGTTGATCTGGCTTGAAGGCTGTAAGTGTAAGGACCTTGTGGCGCAACGGTAGCGCGTCTGACTCCAGATCAGAAGGTTGCGTGGTCAAATCACGTCGGGGTCACTGCTTACCATTTTATTCCCCACTGAGTTCATATATTTCCTTTCGAAAACAAAGTCAAAGGAACGCAGCCTTGCATTGGCCAGGAATCGAACCCGGGCCTCCCGCGTGGCAGGCGAGAATTCTACCACTGAACCACCAATGCTTCACATGGGGAGTTCACAGGCATAGCTCTGTCCAAGACAGTGATCAGGTGCACACACTTAAATTGTACACAGATGAACAAAGTGTGCGCAGCAGACATGACAACGCCAAAGTTTCACATGATGATGGCTTATATAAGACAAGCTCCAGGCAGGCACATACATATCAAGATATATATTGAGTCTAAGGAAAGATGCTGTAGTCACTCGTCTCTGTGGCGCAATTGGTTAGCGCGTTCGGCTGTTAACCGAAAGGTTGGTGGTTCAAGCCCACCCAGGGACGTATTATTTTGCCTGAATGAAACACTTGAATGGAAAACAGATACATACCTTTGCTCTCTCCTGCTGGACACCCTTTCCCTGAATATTTCAATTCTCTGCGTTCTCTCGGCACCTGCAGTCAATTTCATAATTAGGATAGAAAACAAAAGGTCAAGCTCTGTAATACAACTGTAGGCATATGAGGAGGGGAAAATAAGTCAAAAGGCCCACAGCATTTGTTGATCTGGCTCCGAAAGCTGTAAGTGTAAGGACCTCGTGGCGCAACGGTAGCGCGTCTGACTCCAGATCAGAAGGTTGCGTGTTCAAATCACGTCGGGGTCACTGCTTACCATTTTATTCCCCACTGAGGTCATATATTTCCTTTCGAAAACAAAGTCAAAAGAAAGCAGTCTTGCATTGGCCGGGAATCGAACCCAGGCCTCCCGCGTGGCAGGCAAGAATTCTACCACTGAACCACCAATGCTTCACATGGGTTGTTCACAGGCAGAGCTCTGCCCAAGACAGTGATCAGGTGCACACACTTAAATTGTACACATATGAACAAAGTGTGCGCAGCAGACATGATAACGCCAACGTTTCACATGAAGATGGCAAGAATCAGATGCAGGAGACTATAACTATGAATGTCTTTGCATTTGCTGAGGTCACTGGCTTGGGACTAGAGTTGTGTTTATCAGGGCATGATGGCAGGCTGCTCCCGACAAAAGTGGTTCACAGAATGCACCCGCCAGATCACCAGCACTATTGTGTTTCAGATTATCTCACTGAACTCTCCTCCTGGAAAATCCTTCCCACTGGCTTTCCCAGATTCTGTGTCCTCCCCTAAATGCTGGGGTGAAACGGGCAGAGTTCTGCGCCCTGCGTCCCTTTACACGTCCCTAACGCGCTCCCAACGCGGCCTACAGCCCTGGTCGGGCACAGCCCTGGTCGGGCTTAGATCACTGGAGCCTTTTGTGACCAAGAACTCCGGAAGCCTAGGGTCAGGCCTGTTGCACAGGCATATTGTGCCTTGCCAATCCGGGATTGTTGTGTTTCAGGGCCTAGCCATCAATACTCCTGGGATTTCTTTCCCTGAGAACCCTCTTGTCCCTGTCCTCCCACAAGCCCCAGCTTTTATGTAAAATAAAGTGTGCACCATGGGCCTTCCCCTATTTGCTCTCTCCCCAATCTCTTTCTCCAAAGCTGAGCTCTGAAGGTAAATGTATCTATCTGAGTGAGGGGCTAGGGAGGGCCTTTCCCAGCAGTCTTACAAGTCAAGAGTTCAGAGAAAGCACCTGCTATGGGAGGGAGACTTTGCTCACAGAGAAGTCAAGTCTAACATAACACATCTGATGGGCAAGGCACACGCCTTACTGGCTGGTAGCACACCTACAGAGGAGCAGGGAGCTATGCTAAGCAGGCAACAGAAAAGTCATGTATGTGTCTCATACACTGGGACCGGTAGTAATACTGGCTCTAAGACCATTAGACAGTAGTCTATTCATCATTACGTCCAACAATAACAAGACACTAAGCAAATGAGAAATGCTGTATGGCATAAAGACGCATTATATAACACAAGCTCCAGGCAGGCACACAATTATCAAGATATATATTGAGTCTCAGGAACTGTGCTACAGTTATTAACCTCTGTGGTGCAAATGGTTAGCGCGTTCGGTTGTTAACAGAAAGGTTGGTGGTTCAAGCCCACCCAGGGAAGTATCCTTTTTGCCGGCATGAAACACTTTAATGAAACACAGATACGTACCTCTGCTCTCTCCTGCTTAAGACCCTTTATCTGAACATTTCAATCCTCTGCGTTCTCTCTGCACCTGCAGTCAATTTCATAATTAGGATAGAAAACAAAAGGCCTAGCCCTGTAATACAACTGTAGGCATATGAGGAGGGGAAAATAAGTCAAAAGGCCATCAGCATTTGTTGATCTGGCTTGAAGGCTGTAAGTGTAAGGACCTTGTGGCGCAACGGTAGCGCGTCTGACTCCAGATCAGAAGGTTGCGTGGTCAAATCACGTCGGGGTCACTGCTTACCATTTTATTCCCCACTGAGTTCATATATTTCCTTTCGAAAACAAAGTCAAAGGAACGCAGCCTTGCATTGGCCGGGAATCGAACCCGGGCCTCCCGCGTGGCAGGCGAGAATTCTACCACTGAACCACCAATGCTTCACATGGGGAGTTCACAGGCATAGCTCTGTCCAAGACAGTGATCAGGTGCACACACTTAAATTGTACACAGATGAACAAAGTGTGCGCAGCAGACATGACAACGCCAAAGTTTCACATGATGATGGCTTATATAAGACAAGCTCCAGGCAGGCACATACATATCAAGATATATATTGAGTCTAAGGAAAGATGCTGTAGTCACTCGTCTCTGTGGCGCAATCGGTTAGCGCGTTCGGCTGTTAACCGAAAGGTTGGTGGTTCAAGCCCACCCAGGGACGTATTATTTTGCCTGAATGAAACACTTGAATGGAAAACAGATACATACCTTTGCTCTCTCCTGCTGGACACCCTTTCCCTGAATATTTCAATTCTCTGCGTTCTCTCGGCACCTGCAGTCAATTTCATAATTAGGATAGAAAACAAAAGGTCAACCTCTGTAATACAACTGTAGGCATATGAGGAGGGGAAAATAAGTCAAAAGGCCCACAGCATTTGTTGATCTGGCTCCGAAAGCTGTAAGTGTAAGGACCTCGTGGCGCAACGGTAGCGCGTCTGACTCCAGATCAGAAGGTTGCGTGTTCAAATCACGTCGGGGTCACTGCTTACCATTTTATTCCCCACTGAGGTCATATATTTCCTTTCGAAAACAAAGTCAAAAGAAAGCAGTCTTGCATTGGCTGGGAATCGAACCCGGGCCTCCCGCGTGGCAGGCGAGAATTCTACCACTGAACCACCAATGCTTCACATGGGTTGTTCACAGGCAGAGCTCTGCCCAAGACAGTGATCAGGTGCACACACTTAAATTGTACACATATGAACAAAGTGTGCGCAGAAGACATGATAACGCCAACGTTTCACATGAAGATGGCAAGAATCAGATGCAGGAGACTATAACTATGAATGTCTTTGCATTTGCTGAGGTCACTGGCTTGGGACTAGAGTTGTGTTTATCAGGGCATGATGGCAGGCTGCTCCCGACAAAAGTGGTTCACAGAATGCACCCGCCAGATCACCAGCACTATTGTGTTTCAGATTATCTCACTGAACTCTCCTCCTGGAAAATCCTTCCCACTGGCTTTCCCAGATTCTGTGTCCTCCCCTAAATGCTGGGGTGAAACGGGCAGAGTTCTGCACCCTGCGTCCCTTTACGCGTCCCTAACGTGCTCCCAACGCGGCCTACAGCCCTGGTCGGGCACAGCCCTGGTCGGGCTTAGATCACTGGAGCCTTTTGTGACCAAGAACTCCGGAAGCCTAGGGTCAGGCCTGTTGCACAGGCATATTGTGCCTTGCCAATCCGGGATTGTTGTGTTTCAGGGCCTAGCCATCAATACTCCTGGGATTTCTTTCCCTGAGAACCCTCTTGTCCCTGTCCTCCCACAAGCCCCAGCTTTTATGTAAAATAAAGTGTGCACCATGGGCCTTCCCCTATTTGCTCTCTCCCCAATCTCTTTCTCCAAAGCTGAGCTCTGAAGGTAAATGTATCTATCTGAGTGAGGGGCTAGGGAGGGCCTTTCCCAGCAGTCTTACAAGTCAAGAGTTCAGAGAAAGCACCTGCTATGGGAGGGAGACTTTGCTCACAGAGAAGTCAAGTCTAACATAACACATCTGATGGGCAAGGCACACGCCTTACTGGCTGGTAGCACACCTACAGAGGAGCAGGGAGCTATGCTAAGCAGGCAACAGAAAAGTCATGTATGTGTCTCATACACTGGGACCGGTAGTAATACTGGCTCTAAGACCATTAGACAGTAGTCTATTCATCATTACGTCCAACAATAACAAGACACTAAGCAAATGAGAAATGCTGTATGGCATAAAGACGCATTATATAACACAAGCTCCAGGCAGGCACACAATTATCAAGATATATATTGAGTCTCAGGAACTGTGCTACAGTTATTAACCTCTGTGGTGCAAATGGTTAGCCCGTTCGGTTGTTAACAGAAAGGTTGTTGGTTCAAGCCCACCCAGGGAAGTATCCTTTTTGCCTGCATGAAACACTTTAATGAAACACAGATACGTACCTCTGCTCTCTCCTGCTTAAGACCCTTTATCTGAACATTTCAATCCTCTGCGTTCTCTCTGCACCTGCAGTCAATTTCATAATTAGGATAGAAAACAAAAGGCCTAGCCCTGTAATACAACTGTAGGCATATGAGGAGGGGAAAATAAGTCAAAAGGCCATCAGCATTTGTTGATCTGGCTTGAAGGCTGTAAGTGTAAGGACCTTGTGGCGCAACGGTAGCGCGTCTGACTCCAGATCAGAAGGTTGCGTGGTCAAATCACGTCAGGGTCACTGCTTACCATTTTATTCCCCACTGAGTTCATATATTTCCTTTCGAAAACAAAGTCAAAGGAACGCAGCCTTGCATTGGCCGGGAATCGAACCCGGGCCTCCCGCGTGGCAGGAGAGAATTCTACCACTGAACCACCAATGCTTCACATGGGGAGTTCACAGGCATAGCTCTGTCCAAGACAGTGATCAGGTGCACACACTTAAATTGTACACATATGAACAAAGTGTGCGCAGCAGACATGACAACGCCAAAGTTTCACATGATGATGGCTTATATAAGACAAGCTCCAGGCAGGCACATACATATCAAGATATATATTGAGTCTAAGGAAAGATGCTGTAGTCACTCGTCTCTGTGGCGCAATTGGTTAGCGCGTTCGGCTGTTAACCGAAAGGTTGGTGGTTCAAGCCCACCCAGGGACGTATTATTTTGCCTGAATGAAACACTTGAATGGAAAACAGATACATACCTTTGCTCTCTCCTGCTGGACACCCTTTCCCTGAATATTTCAATTCTCTGCGTTCTCTCGGCACCTGCAGTCAATTTCATAATTAGGATAGAAAACAAAAGGTCAAGCTCTGTAATACAACTGTAGGCATATGAGGAGGGGAAAATAAGTCAAAAGGCCCACATCATTTGTTGATCTGGCTCCGAAAGCTGTAAGTGTAAGGACCTCGTGGCGCAACGGTAGCGCGTCTGACTCCAGATCAGAAGGTTGCGTGTTCAAATCACGTCGGGGTCACTGCTTACCATTTTATTCCCCACTGAGGTCATATATTTCCTTTCGAAAACAAAGTCAAAAGAAAGCAGTCTTGCATTGGCCAGGAATCTAACCCGGGCCTCCCGCGTGGCAGGCGAGAATTCTACCACTGAACCACCAATGCTTCACATGGGTTGTTCACAGGCAGAGCTCTGCCCAAGACAGTGATCAGGTGCACACACTTAAATTGTACACATATGAACAAAGTGTGCGCAGCAGATATGATAACGCCAACGTTTCACATGAAGATGGCAAGAATCAGATGCAGGAGACTATAACTATGAATGTCTTTGCATTTGCTGAGGTCACTGGCTTGGGACTAGAGTTGTGTTTATCAGGGCATGATGGCAGGCTGCTCCCGACAAAAGTGGTTCACAGAATGCACCCGCCAGATAACCAGCACTATTGTGTTTCAGATTATCTCACTGAACTCTCCTCCTGGAAAATCCTTCCCACTGGCTTTCCCAGATTCTGTGTCCTCCCCTAAATGCTGGGGTGAAACGGGCAGAGTTCTGCGCCCTGCGTCCCTTTACGCGTCCCTAACGCGCTCCCAACGCGGCCTACAGCCCTGGTCGGGCACAGCCCTGGTCGGGCTTAGATCACTGGAGCCTTTTGTGACCAAGAACTCCGGAAGCCTAGGGTCAGGCCTGTTGCACAGGCATATTGTGCCTTGCCAATCCGGGATTGTTGTGTTTCAGGGCCTAGCCATCAATACTCCTGGGATTTCTTTCCCTGAGAACCCTCTTGTCCCTGTCCTCCCACAAGCCCCAGCTTTTATGTAAAATAAAGTGTGCACCATGGGCCTTCCCCTATTTGCTCTCCCCCCAATCTCTTTCTCCAAAGCTGAGCTCTGAAGGTAAATGTATCTATCTGAGTGAGGGGCTAGGGAGGGCCTTTCCCAGCAGTCTTACAAGTCAAGAGTTCAGAGAAAGCACCTGCTATGGGAGGGAGACTTTGCTCACAGAGAAGTCAAGTCTAACATAACACATCTGATGGGCAAGGCACACGCCTTACTGGCTGGTAGCACACCTACAGAGGAGCAGGGAGCTATGCTAAGCAGGCAACAGAAAAGTCATGTATGTGTCTCATACACTGGGACCGGTAGTAATACTGGCTCTAAGACCATTAGACAGTAGTCTATTCATCATTACGTCCAACAATAACAAGACACTAAGCAAATGAGAAATGCTGTATGGCATAAAGACGCATTATATAACACAAGCTCCAGGCAGGCACACAATTATCAAGATATATATTGAGTCTCAGGAACTGTGCTACAGTTATTAACCTCTGTGGTGCAAATGGTTAGCCCGTTCGGTTGTTAACAGAAAGGTTGTTGGTTCAAGCCCACCCAGGGAAGTATCCTTTTTGCCTGCATGAAACACTTTAATGAAACACAGATACGTACCTCTGCTCTCTCCTGCTTAAGACCCTTTATCTGAACATTTCAATCCTCTGCGTTCTCTCTGCACCTGCAGTCAATTTCATAATTAGGATAGAAAACAAAAGGCCTAGCCCTGTAATACAACTGTAGGCATATGAGGAGGGGAAAATAAGTCAAAAGGCCATCAGCATTTGTTGATCTGGCTTGAAGGCTGTAAGTGTAAGGACCTTGTGGCGCAACGGTAGCGCGTCTGACTCCAGATCAGAAGGTTGCGTGGTCAAATCACGTCAGGGTCACTGCTTACCATTTTATTCCCCACTGAGTTCATATATTTCCTTTCGAAAACAAAGTCAAAGGAACGCAGCCTTGCATTGGCCGGGAATCGAACCCGGGCCTCCCGCGTGGCAGGCGAGAATTCTACCACTGAACCACCAATGCTTCACGTGGGGAGTTCACAGGCATAGCTCTGTCCAAGACAGTGATCAGGTGCACACACTTAAATTGTACACATATGAACAAAGTGTGCGCAGCAGACATGACAACGCCAAAGTTTCACATGATGATGGCTTATATAAGACAAGCTCCAGGCAGGCACATACATATCAAGATATATATTGAGTCTAAGGAAAGATGCTGTAGTCACTCGTCTCTGTGGCGCAATCGGTTAGCGCGTTCGGCTGTTAACCGAAAGGTTGGTGGTTCAAGCCCACCCAGGGACGTATTTTTTGCCTGAATGAAACACTTGAATGGAAAACAGATACATACCTTTGCTCTCTCCTGCTGGACACCCTTTCCCTGAATATTTCAATTCTCTGCGTTCTCTCGGCACCTGCAGTCAATTTCATAATTAGGATAGAAAACAAAAGGTCAAGCTCTGTAATACAACTGTAGGCATATGAGGAGGGGAAAATAAGTCAAAAGGCCCACAGCATTTGTTGATCTGGCTCCGAAAGCTGTAAGTGTAAGGACCTCGTGGCGCAACGGTAGCGCGTCTGACTCCAGATCAGAAGGTTGCGTGTTCAAATCACGTCGGGGTCACTGCTTACCATTTTATTCCCCACTGAGGTCATATATTTCCTTTCGAAAACAAAGTCAAAAGAAAGCAGTCTTGCATTGGCCGGGAATCGAACCCAGGCCTCCCGCGTGGCAGGCAAGAATTCTACCACTGAACCACCAATGCTTCACATGGGTTGTTCACAGGCAGAGCTCTGCCCAAGACAGTGATCAGGTGCACACACTTAAATTGTACACATATGAACAAAGTGTGCGCAGCAGACATGATAACGCCAACGTTTCACATGAAGATGGCAAGAATCAGATGCAGGAGACTATAACTATGAATGTCTTTGCATTTGCTGAGGTCACTGGCTTGGGACTAGAGTTGTGTTTATCAGGGCATGATGGCAGGCTGCTCCCGACAAAAGTGGTTCACAGAATGCACCCGCCAGATCACCAGCACTATTGTGTTTCAGATTATCTCACTGAACTCTCCTCCTGGAAAATCCTTCCCACTGGCTTTCCCAGATTCTGTGTCCTCCCCTAAATGCTGGGGTGAAACGGGCAGAGTTCTGCGCCCTGCGTCCCTTTACACGTCCCTAACGCGCTCCCAACGCGGCCTACAGCCCTGGTCGGGCACAGCCCTGGTCGGGCTTAGATCACTGGAGCCTTTTGTGACCAAGAACTCCGGAAGCCTAGGGTCAGGCCTGTTGCACAGGCATATTGTGCCTTGCCAATCCGGGATTGTTGTGTTTCAGGGCCTAGCCATCAATACTCCTGGGATTTCTTTCCCTGAGAACCCTCTTGTCCCTGTCCTCCCACAAGCCCCAGCTTTTATGTAAAATAAAGTGTGCACCATGGGCCTTCCCCTATTTGCTCTCTCCCCAATCTCTTTCTCCAAAGCTGAGCTCTGAAGGTAAATGTATCTATCTGAGTGAGGGGCTAGGGAGGGCCTTTCCCAGCAGTCTTACAAGTCAAGAGTTCAGAGAAAGCACCTGCTATGGGAGGGAGACTTTGCTCACAGAGAAGTCAAGTCTAACATAACACATCTGATGGGCAAGGCACACGCCTTACTGGCTGGTAGCACACCTACAGAGGAGCAGGGAGCTATGCTAAGCAGGCAACAGAAAAGTCATGTATGTGTCTCATACACTGGGACCGGTAGTAATACTGGCTCTAAGACCATTAGACAGTAGTCTATTCATCATTACGTCCAACAATAACAAGACACTAAGCAAATGAGAAATGCTGTATGGCATAAAGACGCATTATATAACACAAGCTCCAGGCAGGCACACAATTATCAAGATATATATTGAGTCTCAGGAACTGTGCTACAGTTATTAACCTCTGTGGTGCAAATGGTTAGCGCGTTCGGTTGTTAACAGAAAGGTTGGTGGTTCAAGCCCACCCAGGGAAGTATCCTTTTTGCCGGCATGAAACACTTTAATGAAACACAGATACGTACCTCTGCTCTCTCCTGCTTAAGACCCTTTATCTGAACATTTCAATCCTCTGCGTTCTCTCTGCACCTGCAGTCAATTTCATAATTAGGATAGAAAACAAAAGGCCTAGCCCTGTAATACAACTGTAGGCATATGAGGAGGGGAAAATAAGTCAAAAGGCCATCAGCATTTGTTGATCTGGCTTGAAGGCTGTAAGTGTAAGGACCTTGTGGCGCAACGGTAGCGCGTCTGACTCCAGATCAGAAGGTTGCGTGGTCAAATCACGTCAGGGTCACTGCTTACCATTTTATTCCCCACTGAGTTCATATATTTCCTTTCGAAAACAAAGTCAAAGGAACGCAGCCTTGCATTGGCCGGGAATCGAACCCGGGCCTCCCGCGTGGCAGGCGAGAATTCTACCACTGAACCACCAATGCTTCACATGGGGAGTTCACAGGCATAGCTCTGTCCAAGACAGTGATCAGGTGCACACACTTAAATTGTACACAGATGAACAAAGTGTGCGCAGCAGACATGACAACGCCAAAGTTTCACATGATGATGGCTTATATAAGACAAGCTCCAGGCAGGCACATACATATCAAGATATATATTGAGTCTAAGGAAAGATGCTGTAGTCACTCGTCTCTGTGGCGCAATTGGTTAGCGCGTTCGGCTGTTAACCGAAAGGTTGGTGGTTCAAGCCCACCCAGGGACGTATTATTTTGCCTGAATGAAACACTTGAATGGAAAACAGATACATACCTTTGCTCTCTCCTGCTGGACACCCTTTCCCTGAATATTTCAATTCTCTGCGTTCTCTCGGCACCTGCAGTCAATTTCATAATTAGGATAGAAAACAAAAGGTCAAGCTCTGTAATACAACTGTAGGCATATGAGGAGGGGAAAATAAGTCAAAAGGCCCACATCATTTGTTGATCTGGCTCCGAAAGCTGTAAGTGTAAGGACCTCGTGGCGCAACGGTAGCGCGTCTGACTCCAGATCAGAAGGTTGCGTGTTCAAATCACGTCGGGGTCACTGCTTACCATTTTATTCCCCACTGAGGTCATATATTTCCTTTCGAAAACAAAGTCAAAAGAAAGCAGTCTTGCATTGGCCAGGAATCTAACCCGGGCCTCCCGCGTGGCAGGCGAGAATTCTACCACTGAACCACCAATGCTTCACATGGGTTGTTCACAGGCAGAGCTCTGCCCAAGACAGTGATCAGGTGCACACACTTAAATTGTACACATATGAACAAAGTGTGCGCAGCAGATATGATAACGCCAACGTTTCACATGAAGATGGCAAGAATCAGATGCAGGAGACTATAACTATGAATGTCTTTGCATTTGCTGAGGTCACTGGCTTGGGACTAGAGTTGTGTTTATCAGGGCATGATGGCAGGCTGCTCCCGACAAAAGTGGTTCACAGAATGCACCCGCCAGATAACCAGCACTATTGTGTTTCAGATTATCTCACTGAACTCTCCTCCTGGAAAATCCTTCCCACTGGCTTTCCCAGATTCTGTGTCCTCCCCTAAATGCTGGGGTGAAACGGGCAGAGTTCTGCGCCCTGCGTCCCTTTACGCGTCCCTAACGCGCTCCCAACGCGGCCTACAGCCCTGGTCGGGCACAGCCCTGGTCGGGCTTAGATCACTGGAGCCTTTTGTGACCAAGAACTCCGGAAGCCTAGGGTCAGGCCTGTTGCACAGGCATATTGTGCCTTGCCAATCCGGGATTGTTGTGTTTCAGGGCCTAGCCATCAATACTCCTGGGATTTCTTTCCCTGAGAACCCTCTTGTCCCTGTCCTCCCACAAGCCCCAGCTTTTATGTAAAATAAAGTGTGCACCATGGGCCTTCCCCTATTTGCTCTCCCCCCAATCTCTTTCTCCAAAGCTGAGCTCTGAAGGTAAATGTATCTATCTGAGTGAGGGGCTAGGGAGGGCCTTTCCCAGCAGTCTTACAAGTCAAGAGTTCAGAGAAAGCACCTGCTATGGGAGGGAGACTTTGCTCACAGAGAAGTCAAGTCTAACATAACACATCTGATGGGCAAGGCACACGCCTTACTGGCTGGTAGCACACCTACAGAGGAGCAGGGAGCTATGCTAAGCAGGCAACAGAAAAGTCATGTATGTGTCTCATACACTGGGACCGGTAGTAATACTGGCTCTAAGACCATTAGACAGTAGTCTATTCATCATTACGTCCAACAATAACAAGACACTAAGCAAATGAGAAATGCTGTATGGCATAAAGACGCATTATATAACACAAGCTCCAGGCAGGCACACAATTATCAAGATATATATTGAGTCTCAGGAACTGTGCTACAGTTATTAACCTCTGTGGTGCAAATGGTTAGCCCGTTCGGTTGTTAACAGAAAGGTTGTTGGTTCAAGCCCACCCAGGGAAGTATCCTTTTTGCCTGCATGAAACACTTTAATGAAACACAGATACGTACCTCTGCTCTCTCCTGCTTAAGACCCTTTATCTGAACATTTCAATCCTCTGCGTTCTCTCTGCACCTGCAGTCAATTTCATAATTAGGATAGAAAACAAAAGGCCTAGCCCTGTAATACAACTGTAGGCATATGAGGAGGGGAAAATAAGTCAAAAGGCCATCAGCATTTGTTGATCTGGCTTGAAGGCTGTAAGTGTAAGGACCTTGTGGCGCAACGGTAGCGCGTCTGACTCCAGATCAGAAGGTTGCGTGGTCAAATCACGTCAGGGTCACTGCTTACCATTTTATTCCCCACTGAGTTCATATATTTCCTTTCGAAAACAAAGTCAAAGGAACGCAGCCTTGCATTGGCCGGGAATCGAACCCGGGCCTCCCGCGTGGCAGGCGAGAATTCTACCACTGAACCACCAATGCTTCACGTGGGGAGTTCACAGGCATAGCTCTGTCCAAGACAGTGATCAGGTGCACACACTTAAATTGTACACATATGAACAAAGTGTGCGCAGCAGACATGACAACGCCAAAGTTTCACATGATGATGGCTTATATAAGACAAGCTCCAGGCAGGCACATACATATCAAGATATATATTGAGTCTAAGGAAAGATGCTGTAGTCACTCGTCTCTGTGGCGCAATCGGTTAGCGCGTTCGGCTGTTAACCGAAAGGTTGGTGGTTCAAGCCCACCCAGGGACGTATTTTTTGCCTGAATGAAACACTTGAATGGAAAACAGATACATACCTTTGCTCTCTCCTGCTGGACACCCTTTCCCTGAATATTTCAATTCTCTGCGTTCTCTCGGCACCTGCAGTCAATTTCATAATTAGGATAGAAAACAAAAGGTCAAGCTCTGTAATACAACTGTAGGCATATGAGGAGGGGAAAATAAGTCAAAAGGCCCACAGCATTTGTTGATCTGGCTCCGAAAGCTGTAAGTGTAAGGACCTCGTGGCGCAACGGTAGCGCGTCTGACTCCAGATCAGAAGGTTGCGTGTTCAAATCACGTCGGGGTCACTGCTTACCATTTTATTCCCCACTGAGGTCATATATTTCCTTTCGAAAACAAAGTCAAAAGAAAGCAGTCTTGCATTGGCCGGGAATCGAACCCAGGCCTCCCGCGTGGCAGGCAAGAATTCTACCACTGAACCACCAATGCTTCACATGGGTTGTTCACAGGCAGAGCTCTGCCCAAGACAGTGATCAGGTGCACACACTTAAATTGTACACATATGAACAAAGTGTGCGCAGCAGACATGATAACGCCAACGTTTCACATGAAGATGGCAAGAATCAGATGCAGGAGACTATAACTATGAATGTCTTTGCATTTGCTGAGGTCACTGGCTTGGGACTAGAGTTGTGTTTATCAGGGCATGATGGCAGGCTGCTCCCGACAAAAGTGGTTCACAGAATGCACCCGCCAGATCACCAGCACTATTGTGTTTCAGATTATCTCACTGAACTCTCCTCCTGGAAAATCCTTCCCACTGGCTTTCCCAGATTCTGTGTCCTCCCCTAAATGCTGGGGTGAAACGGGCAGAGTTCTGCGCCCTGCGTCCCTTTACACGTCCCTAACGCGCTCCCAACGCGGCCTACAGCCCTGGTCGGGCACAGCCCTGGTCGGGCTTAGATCACTGGAGCCTTTTGTGACCAAGAACTCCGGAAGCCTAGGGTCAGGCCTGTTGCACAGGCATATTGTGCCTTGCCAATCCGGGATTGTTGTGTTTCAGGGCCTAGCCATCAATACTCCTGGGATTTCTTTCCCTGAGAACCCTCTTGTCCCTGTCCTCCCACAAGCCCCAGCTTTTATGTAAAATAAAGTGTGCACCATGGGCCTTCCCCTATTTGCTCTCTCCCCAATCTCTTTCTCCAAAGCTGAGCTCTGAAGGTAAATGTATCTATCTGAGTGAGGGGCTAGGGAGGGCCTTTCCCAGCAGTCTTACAAGTCAAGAGTTCAGAGAAAGCACCTGCTATGGGAGGGAGACTTTGCTCACAGAGAAGTCAAGTCTAACATAACACATCTGATGGGCAAGGCACACGCCTTACTGGCTGGTAGCACACCTACAGAGGAGCAGGGAGCTATGCTAAGCAGGCAACAGAAAAGTCATGTATGTGTCTCATACACTGGGACCGGTAGTAATACTGGCTCTAAGACCATTAGACAGTAGTCTATTCATCATTACGTCCAACAATAACAAGACACTAAGCAAATGAGAAATGCTGTATGGCATAAAGACGCATTATATAACACAAGCTCCAGGCAGGCACACAATTATCAAGATATATATTGAGTCTCAGGAACTGTGCTACAGTTATTAACCTCTGTGGTGCAAATGGTTAGCGCGTTCGGTTGTTAACAGAAAGGTTGGTGGTTCAAGCCCACCCAGGGAAGTATCCTTTTTGCCGGCATGAAACACTTTAATGAAACACAGATACGTACCTCTGCTCTCTCCTGCTTAAGACCCTTTATCTGAACATTTCAATCCTCTGCGTTCTCTCTGCACCTGCAGTCAATTTCATAATTAGGATAGAAAACAAAAGGCCTAGCCCTGTAATACAACTGTAGGCATATGAGGAGGGGAAAATAAGTCAAAAGGCCATCAGCATTTGTTGATCTGGCTTGAAGGCTGTAAGTGTAAGGACCTTGTGGCGCAACGGTAGCGCGTCTGACTCCAGATCAGAAGGTTGCGTGGTCAAATCACGTCGGGGTCACTGCTTACCATTTTATTCCCCACTGAGTTCATATATTTCCTTTCGAAAACAAAGTCAAAGGAACGCAGCCTTGCATTGGCCGGGAATCGAACCCGGGCCTCCCGCGTGGCAGGCGAGAATTCTACCACTGAACCACCAATGCTTCACATGGGGAGTTCACAGGCATAGCTCTGTCCAAGACAGTGATCAGGTGCACACACTTAAATTGTACACATATGAACAAAGTGTGCGCAGCAGACATGACAACGCCAAAGTTTCACATGATGATGGCTTATATAAGACAAGCTCCAGGCAGGCACATACATATCAAGATATATATTGAGTCTAAGGAAAGATGCTGTAGTCACTCGTCTCTGTGGCGCAATCGGTTAGCGCGTTCGGCTGTTAACCGAAAGGTTGGTGGTTCAAGCCCACCCAGGGACGTATTATTTTGCCTGAATGAAACACTTGAATGGAAAACAGATACATACCTTTGCTCTCTCCTGCTGGACACCCTTTCCCTGAATATTTCAATTCTCTGCGTTCTCTCGGCACCTGCAGTCAATTTCATAATTAGGATAGAAAACAAAAGGTCAAGCTCTGTAATACAACTGTAGGCATATGAGGAGGGGAAAATAAGTCAAAAGGCCCACAGCATTTGTTGATCTGGCTCCGAAAGCTGTAAGTGTAAGGACCTCGTGGCGCAACGGTAGCGCGTCTGACTCCAGATCAGAAGGTTGCGTGTTCAAATCACGTCGGGGTCACTGCTTACCATTTTATTCCCCACTGAGGTCATATATTTCCTTTCGAAAACAAAGTCAAAAGAAAGCAGTCTTGCATTGGCTGGGAATCGAACCCGGGCCTCCCGCGTGGCAGGCGAGAATTCTACCACTGAACCACCAATGCTTCACATGGGTTGTTCACAGGCAGAGCTCTGCCCAAGACAGTGATCAGGTGCACACACTTAAATTGTACACATATGAACAAAGTGTGCGCAGCAGACATGATAACGCCAACGTTTCACATGAAGATGGCAAGAATCAGATGCAGGAGACTATAACTATGAATGTCTTTGCATTTGCTGAGGTCACTGGCTTGGGACTAGAGTTGTGTTTATCAGGGCATGATGGCAGGCTGCTCCCGACAAAAGTGGTTCACAGAATGCACCCGCCAGATCACCAGCACTATTGTGTTTCAGATTATCTCACTGAACTCTCCTCCTGGAAAATCCTTCCCACTGGCTTTCCCAGATTCTGTGTCCTCCCCTAAATGCTGGGGTGAAACGGGCAGAGTTCTGCGCCCTGCGTCCCTTTACACGTCCCTAACGCGCTCCCAACGCGGCCTACAGCCCTGGTCGGGCACAGCCCTGGTCGGGCTTAGATCACTGGAGCCTTTTGTGACCAAGAACTCCGGAAGCCTAGGGTCAGGCCTGTTGCACAGGCATATTGTGCCTTGCCAATCCGGGATTGTTGTGTTTCAGGGCCTAGCCATCAATACTCCTGGGATTTCTTTCCCTGAGAACCCTCTTGTCCCTGTCCTCCCACAAGCCCCAGCTTTTATGTAAAATAAAGTGTGCACCATGGGCCTTCCCCTATTTGCTCTCTCCCCAATCTCTTTCTCCAAAGCTGAGCTCTGAAGGTAAATGTATCTATCTGAGTGAGGGGCTAGGGAGGGCCTTTCCCAGCAGTCTTACAAGTCAAGAGTTCAGAGAAAGCACCTGCTATGGGAGGGAGACTTTGCTCACAGAGAAGTCAAGTCTAACATAACACATCTGATGGGCAAGGCACACGCCTTACTGGCTGGTAGCACACCTACAGAGGAGCAGGGAGCTATGCTAAGCAGGCAACAGAAAAGTCATGTATGTGTCTCATACACTGGGACCGGTAGTAATACTGGCTCTAAGACCATTAGACAGTAGTCTATTCATCATTACGTCCAACAATAACAAGACACTAAGCAAATGAGAAATGCTGTATGGCATAAAGACGCATTATATAACACAAGCTCCAGGCAGGCACACAATTATCAAGATATATATTGAGTCTCAGGAACTGTGCTACAGTTATTAACCTCTGTGGTGCAAATGGTTAGCGCGTTCGGTTGTTAACAGAAAGGTTGGTGGTTCAAGCCCACCCAGGGAAGTATCCTTTTTGCCGGCATGAAACACTTTAATGAAACACAGATACGTACCTCTGCTCTCTCCTGCTTAAGACCCTTTATCTGAACATTTCAATCCTCTGCGTTCTCTCTGCACCTGCAGTCAATTTCATAATTAGGATAGAAAACAAAAGGCCTAGCCCTGTAATACAACTGTAGGCATATGAGGAGGGGAAAATAAGTCAAAAGGCCATCAGCATTTGTTGATCTGGCTTGAAGGCTGTAAGTGTAAGGACCTTGTGGCGCAACGGTAGCGCGTCTGACTCCAGATCAGAAGGTTGCGTGGTCAAATCACGTCGGGGTCACTGCTTACCATTTTATTCCCCACTGAGTTCATATATTTCCTTTCGAAAACAAAGTCAAAGGAACGCAGCCTTGCATTGGCCGGGAATCGAACCCGGGCCTCCCGCGTGGCAGGCGAGAATTCTACCACTGAACCACCAATGCTTCACATGGGGAGTTCACAGGCATAGCTCTGTCCAAGACAGTGATCAGGTGCACACACTTAAATTGTACACATATGAACAAAGTGTGCGCAGCAGACATGACAACGCCAAAGTTTCACATGATGATGGCTTATATAAGACAAGCTCCAGGCAGGCACATACATATCAAGATATATATTGAGTCTAAGGAAAGATGCTGTAGTCACTCGTCTCTGTGGCGCAATCGGTTAGCGCGTTCGGCTGTTAACCGAAAGGTTGGTGGTTCAAGCCCACCCAGGGACGTATTATTTTGCCTGAATGAAACACTTGAATGGAAAACAGATACATACCTTTGCTCTCTCCTGCTGGACACCCTTTCCCTGAATATTTCAATTCTCTGCGTTCTCTCGGCACCTGCAGTCAATTTCATAATTAGGATAGAAAACAAAAGGTCAAGCTCTGTAATACAACTGTAGGCATATGAGGAGGGGAAAATAAGTCAAAAGGCCCACAGCATTTGTTGATCTGGCTCCGAAAGCTGTAAGTGTAAGGACCTCGTGGCGCAACGGTAGCGCGTCTGACTCCAGATCAGAAGGTTGCGTGTTCAAATCACGTCGGGGTCACTGCTTACCATTTTATTCCCCACTGAGGTCATATATTTCCTTTCGAAAACAAAGTCAAAAGAAAGCAGTCTTGCATTGGCTGGGAATCGAACCCGGGCCTCCCGCGTGGCAGGCGAGAATTCTACCACTGAACCACCAATGCTTCACATGGGTTGTTCACAGGCAGAGCTCTGCCCAAGACAGTGATCAGGTGCACACACTTAAATTGTACACATATGAACAAAGTGTGCGCAGCAGACATGATAACGCCAACGTTTCACATGAAGATGGCAAGAATCAGATGCAGGAGACTATAACTATGAATGTCTTTGCATTTGCTGAGGTCACTGGCTTGGGACTAGAGTTGTGTTTATCAGGGCATGATGGCAGGCTGCTCCCGACAAAAGTGGTTCACAGAATGCACCCGCCAGATCACCAGCACTATTGTGTTTCAGATTATCTCACTGAACTCTCCTCCTGGAAAATCCTTCCCACTGGCTTTCCCAGATTCTGTGTCCTCCCCTAAATGCTGGGGTGAAACGGGCAGAGTTCTGCGCCCTGCGTCCCTTTACACGTCCCTAACGCGCTCCCAACGCGGCCTACAGCCCTGGTCGGGCACAGCCCTGGTCGGGCTTAGATCACTGGAGCCTTTTGTGACCAAGAACTCCGGAAGCCTAGGGTCAGGCCTGTTGCACAGGCATATTGTGCCTTGCCAATCCGGGATTGTTGTGTTTCAGGGCCTAGCCATCAATACTCCTGGGATTTCTTTCCCTGAGAACCCTCTTGTCCCTGTCCTCCCACAAGCCCCAGCTTTTATGTAAAATAAAGTGTGCACCATGGGCCTTCCCCTATTTGCTCTCTCCCCAATCTCTTTCTCCAAAGCTGAGCTCTGAAGGTAAATGTATCTATCTGAGTGAGGGGCTAGGGAGGGCCTTTCCCAGCAGTCTTACAAGTCAAGAGTTCAGAGAAAGCACCTGCTATGGGAGGGAGACTTTGCTCACAGAGAAGTCAAGTCTAACATAACACATCTGATGGGCAAGGCACACGCCTTACTGGCTGGTAGCACACCTACAGAGGAGCAGGGAGCTATGCTAAGCAGGCAACAGAAAAGTCATGTATGTGTCTCATACACTGGGACCGGTAGTAATACTGGCTCTAAGACCATTAGACAGTAGTCTATTCATCATTACGTCCAACAATAACAAGACACTAAGCAAATGAGAAATGCTGTATGGCATAAAGACGCATTATATAACACAAGCTCCAGGCAGGCACACAATTATCAAGATATATATTGAGTCTCAGGAACTGTGCTACAGTTATTAACCTCTGTGGTGCAAATGGTTAGCGCGTTCGGTTGTTAACAGAAAGGTTGGTGGTTCAAGCCCACCCAGGGAAGTATCCTTTTTGCCGGCATGAAACACTTTAATGAAACACAGATACGTACCTCTGCTCTCTCCTGCTTAAGACCCTTTATCTGAACATTTCAATCCTCTGCGTTCTCTCTGCACCTGCAGTCAATTTCATAATTAGGATAGAAAACAAAAGGCCTAGCCCTGTAATACAACTGTAGGCATATGAGGAGGGGAAAATAAGTCAAAAGGCCATCAGCATTTGTTGATCTGGCTTGAAGGCTGTAAGTGTAAGGACCTTGTGGCGCAACGGTAGCGCGTCTGACTCCAGATCAGAAGGTTGCGTGGTCAAATCACGTCGGGGTCACTGCTTACCATTTTATTCCCCACTGAGTTCATATATTTCCTTTCGAAAACAAAGTCAAAGGAACGCAGCCTTGCATTGGCCGGGAATCGAACCCGGGCCTCCCGCGTGGCAGGCGAGAATTCTACCACTGAACCACCAATGCTTCACATGGGGAGTTCACAGGCATAGCTCTGTCCAAGACAGTGATCAGGTGCACACACTTAAATTGTACACATATGAACAAAGTGTGCGCAGCAGACATGACAACGCCAAAGTTTCACATGATGATGGCTTATATAAGACAAGCTCCAGGCAGGCACATACATATCAAGATATATATTGAGTCTAAGGAAAGATGCTGTAGTCACTCGTCTCTGTGGCGCAATCGGTTAGCGCGTTCGGCTGTTAACCGAAAGGTTGGTGGTTCAAGCCCACCCAGGGACGTATTATTTTGCCTGAATGAAACACTTGAATGGAAAACAGATACATACCTTTGCTCTCTCCTGCTGGACACCCTTTCCCTGAATATTTCAATTCTCTGCGTTCTCTCGGCACCTGCAGTCAATTTCATAATTAGGATAGAAAACAAAAGGTCAAGCTCTGTAATACAACTGTAGGCATATGAGGAGGGGAAAATAAGTCAAAAGGCCCACAGCATTTGTTGATCTGGCTCCGAAAGCTGTAAGTGTAAGGACCTCGTGGCGCAACGGTAGCGCGTCTGACTCCAGATCAGAAGGTTGCGTGTTCAAATCACGTCGGGGTCACTGCTTACCATTTTATTCCCCACTGAGGTCATATATTTCCTTTCGAAAACAAAGTCAAAAGAAAGCAGTCTTGCATTGGCTGGGAATCGAACCCGGGCCTCCCGCGTGGCAGGCGAGAATTCTACCACTGAACCACCAATGCTTCACATGGGTTGTTCACAGGCAGAGCTCTGCCCAAGACAGTGATCAGGTGCACACACTTAAATTGTACACATATGAACAAAGTGTGCGCAGCAGACATGATAACGCCAACGTTTCACATGAAGATGGCAAGAATCAGATGCAGGAGACTATAACTATGAATGTCTTTGCATTTGCTGAGGTCACTGGCTTGGGACTAGAGTTGTGTTTATCAGGGCATGATGGCAGGCTGCTCCCGACAAAAGTGGTTCACAGAATGCACCCGCCAGATCACCAGCACTATTGTGTTTCAGATTATCTCACTGAACTCTCCTCCTGGAAAATCCTTCCCACTGGCTTTCCCAGATTCTGTGTCCTCCCCTAAATGCTGGGGTGAAACGGGCAGAGTTCTGCGCCCTGCGTCCCTTTACACGTCCCTAACGCGCTCCCAACGCGGCCTACAGCCCTGGTCGGGCACAGCCCTGGTCGGGCTTAGATCACTGGAGCCTTTTGTGACCAAGAACTCCGGAAGCCTAGGGTCAGGCCTGTTGCACAGGCATATTGTGCCTTGCCAATCCGGGATTGTTGTGTTTCAGGGCCTAGCCATCAATACTCCTGGGATTTCTTTCCCTGAGAACCCTCTTGTCCCTGTCCTCCCACAAGCCCCAGCTTTTATGTAAAATAAAGTGTGCACCATGGGCCTTCCCCTATTTGCTCTCTCCCCAATCTCTTTCTCCAAAGCTGAGCTCTGAAGGTAAATGTATCTATCTGAGTGAGGGGCTAGGGAGGGCCTTTCCCAGCAGTCTTACAAGTCAAGAGTTCAGAGAAAGCACCTGCTATGGGAGGGAGACTTTGCTCACAGAGAAGTCAAGTCTAACATAACACATCTGATGGGCAAGGCACACGCCTTACTGGCTGGTAGCACACCTACAGAGGAGCAGGGAGCTATGCTAAGCAGGCAACAGAAAAGTCATGTATGTGTCTCATACACTGGGACCGGTAGTAATACTGGCTCTAAGACCATTAGACAGTAGTCTATTCATCATTACGTCCAACAATAACAAGACACTAAGCAAATGAGAAATGCTGTATGGCATAAAGACGCATTATATAACACAAGCTCCAGGCAGGCACACAATTATCAAGATATATATTGAGTCTCAGGAACTGTGCTACAGTTATTAACCTCTGTGGTGCAAATGGTTAGCGCGTTCGGTTGTTAACAGAAAGGTTGGTGGTTCAAGCCCACCCAGGGAAGTATCCTTTTTGCCGGCATGAAACACTTTAATGATACACAGATACGTACCTCTGCTCTCTCCTGCTTAAGACCCTTTATCTGAACATTTCAATCCTCTGCGTTCTCTCTGCACCTGCAGTCAATTTCATAATTAGGATAGAAAACAAAAGGCCTAGCCCTGTAATACAACTGTAGGCATATGAGGAGGGGAAAATAAGTCAAAAGGCCATCAGCATTTGTTGATCTGGCTTGAAGGCTGTAAGTGTAAGGACCTTGTGGCGCAACGGTAGCGCGTCTGACTCCAGATCAGAAGGTTGCGTGGTCAAATCACGTCGGGGTCACTGCTTACCATTTTATTCCCCACTGAGTTCATATATTTCCTTTCGAAAACAAAGTCAAAGGAACACAGCCTTGCATTGGCCGGGAATCGAACCCGGGCCTCCCGCGTGGCAGGCGAGAATTCTACCACTGAACCACCAATGCTTCACATGGGGAGTTCACAGGCATAGCTCTGTCCAAGACAGTGATCAGGTGCACACACTTAAATTGTACACAGATGAACAAAGTGTGCGCAGCAGACATGACAACGCCAAAGTTTCACATGATGATGGCTTATATAAGACAAGCTCCAGGCAGGCACATACATATCAAGATATATATTGAGTCTAAGGAAAGATGCTGTAGTCACTCATCTCTGTGGCGCAATCGGTTAGCGCGTTCGGCTGTTAACCGAAAGGTTGGTGGTTCAAGCCCACCCAGGGACGTATTATTTTGCCTGAATGAAACACTTGAATGGAAAACAGATACATACCTTTGCTCTCTCCTGCTGGACACCCTTTCCCTGAATATTTCAATTCTCTGCGTTCTCTCGGCACCTGCAGTCAATTTCATAATTAGGATAGAAAACAAAAGGTCAAGCTCTGTAATACAACTGTAGGCATATGAGGAGGGGAAAATAAGTCAAAAGGCCCACATCATTTGTTGATCTGGCTCCGAAAGCTGTAAGTGTAAGGACCTCGTGGCGCAACGGTAGCGCGTCTGACTCCAGATCAGAAGGTTGCGTGTTCAAATCACGTCGGGGTCACTGCTTACCATTTTATTCCCCACTGAGGTCATATATTTCCTTTCGAAAACAAAGTCAAAAGAAAGCAGTCTTGCATTGGCCAGGAATCTAACCCGGGCCTCCCGCGTGGCAGGCGAGAATTCTACCACTGAACCACCAATGCTTCACATGGGTTGTTCACAGGCAGAGCTCTGCCCAAGACAGTGATCAGGTGCACACACTTAAATTGTACACATATGAACAAAGTGTGCGCAGCAGATATGATAACGCCAACGTTTCACATGAAGATGGCAAGAATCAGATGCAGGAGACTATAACTATGAATGTCTTTGCATTTGCTGAGGTCACTGGCTTGGGACTAGAGTTGTGTTTATCAGGGCATGACGGCAGGCTGCTCCCGACAAAAGTGGTTCACAGAATGCACCCGCCAGATAACCAGCACTATTGTGTTTCAGATTATCTCACTGAACTCTCCTCCTGGAAAATCCTTCCCACTGGCTTTCCCAGATTCTGTGTCCTCCCCTAAATGCTGGGGTGAAACGGGCAGAGTTCTGCGCCCTGCGTCCCTTTACGCGTCCCTAACGCGCTCCCAACGCGGCCTACAGCCCTGGTCGGGCACAGCCCTGGTCGGGCTTAGATCACTGGAGCCTTTTGTGACCAAGAACTCCGGAAGCCTAGGGTCAGGCCTGTTGCACAGGCATATTGTGCCTTGCCAATCCGGGATTGTTGTGTTTCAGGGCCTAGCCATCAATACTCCTGGGATTTCTTTCCCTGAGAACCCTCTTGTCCCTGTCCTCCCACAAGCCCCAGCTTTTATGTAAAATAAAGTGTGCACCATGGGCCTTCCCCTATTTGCTCTCCCCCCAATCTCTTTCTCCAAAGCTGAGCTCTGAAGGTAAATGTATCTATCTGAGTGAGGGGCTAGGGAGGGCCTTTCCCAGCATTCTTACAAGTCAAGAGTTCAGAGAAAGCACCTGCTATGGGAGGGAGACTTTGCTCACAGAGAAGTCAAGTCTAACATAACACATCTGATGGGCAAGGCACACGCCTTACTGGCTGGTAGCACACCTACAGAGGAGCAGGGAGCTATGCTAAGCAGGCAACAGAAAAGTCATGTATGTGTCTCATACACTGGGACCGGTAGTAATACTGGCTCTAAGACCATTAGACAGTAGTCTATTCATCATTACGTCCAACAATAACAAGACACTAAGCAAATGAGAAATGCTGTATGGCATAAAGATGCATTATATAACACAAGCTCCAGGCAGGCACACAATTATCAAGATATATATTGAGTCTCAGGAACTGTGCTACAGTTATTAACCTCTGTGGTGCAAATGGTTAGCCCGTTCGGTTGTTAACAGAAAGGTTGTTGGTTCAAGCCCACCCAGGGAAGTATCCTTTTTGCCTGCATGAAACACTTTAATGAAACACAGATACGTACCTCTGCTCTCTCCTGCTTAAGACCCTTTATCTGAACATTTCAATCCTCTGCGTTCTCTCTGCACCTGCAGTCAATTTCATAATTAGGATAGAAAACAAAAGGCCTAGCCCTGTAATACAACTGTAGGCATATGAGGAGGGGAAAATAAGTCAAAAGGCCATCAGCATTTGTTGATCTGGCTTGAAGGCTGTAAGTGTAAGGACCTTGTGGCGCAACGGTAGCGCGTCTGACTCCAGATCAGAAGGTTGCGTGGTCAAATCACGTCGGGGTCACTGCTTACCATTTTATTCCCCACTGAGTTCATATATTTCCTTTCGAAAACAAAGTCAAAGGAACGCAGCCTTGCATTGGCCGGGAATCGAACCCGGGCCTCCCGCGTGGCAGGCGAGAATTCTACCACTGAACCACCAATGCTTCACATGGGGAGTTCACAGGCATAGCTCTGTCCAAGACAGTGATCAGGTGCACACACTTAAATTGTACACAGATGAACAAAGTGTGCGCAGCAGACATGACAACGCCAAAGTTTCACATGATGATGGCTTATATAAGACAAGCTCCAGGCAGGCACATACATATCAAGATATATATTGAGTCTAAGGAAAGATGCTGTAGTCACTCATCTCTGTGGCGCAATCGGTTAGCGCGTTCGGCTGTTAACCGAAAGGTTGGTGGTTCAAGCCCACCCAGGGACGTATTATTTTGCCTGAATGAAACACTTGAATGGAAAACAGATACATACCTTTGCTCTCTCCTGCTGGACACCCTTTCCCTGAATATTTCAATTCTCTGCGTTCTCTCGGCACCTGCAGTCAATTTCATAATTAGGATAGAAAACAAAAGGTCAAGCTCTGTAATACAACTGTAGGCATATGAGGAGGGGAAAATAAGTCAAAAGGCCCACATCATTTGTTGATCTGGTTCCGAAAGCTGTAAGTGTAAGGACCTCGTGGCGCAACGGTAGCGCGTCTGACTCCAGATCAGAAGGTTGCGTGTTCAAATCACGTCGGGGTCACTGCTTACCATTTTATTCCCCACTGAGGTCATATATTTCCTTTCGAAAACAAAGTCAAAAGAAAGCAGTCTTGCATTGGCCAGGAATCTAACCCGGGCCTCCCGCGTGGCAGGCGAGAATTCTACCACTGAACCACCAATGCTTCACATGGGTTGTTCACAGGCAGAGCTCTGCCCAAGACAGTGATCAGGTGCACACACTTAAATTGTACACATATGAACAAAGTGTGCGCAGCAGATATGATAACGCCAACGTTTCACATGAAGATGGCAAGAATCAGATGCAGGAGACTATAACTATGAATGTCTTTGCATTTGCTGAGGTCACTGGCTTGGGACTAGAGTTGTGTTTATCAGGGCATGACGGCAGGCTGCTCCCGACAAAAGTGGTTCACAGAATGCACCCGCCAGATAACCAGCACTATTGTGTTTCAGATTATCTCACTGAACTCTCCTCCTGGAAAATCCTTCCCACTGGCTTTCCCAGATTCTGTGTCCTCCCCTAAATGCTGGGGTGAAACGGGCAGAGTTCTGCGCCCTGCGTCCCTTTACGCGTCCCTAACGCGCTCCCAACGCGGCCTACAGCCCTGGTCGGGCACAGCCCTGGTCGGGCTTAGATCACTGGAGCCTTTTGTGACCAAGAACTCCGGAAGCCTAGGGTCAGGCCTGTTGCACAGGCATATTGTGCCTTGCCAATCCGGGATTGTTGTGTTTCAGGGCCTAGCCATCAATACTCCTGGGATTTCTTTCCCTGAGAACCCTCTTGTCCCTGTCCTCCCACAAGCCCCAGCTTTTATGTAAAATAAAGTGTGCACCATGGGCCTTCCCCTATTTGCTCTCCCCCCAATCTCTTTCTCCAAAGCTGAGCTCTGAAGGTAAATGTATCTATCTGAGTGAGGGGCTAGGGAGGGCCTTTCCCAGCATTCTTACAAGTCAAGAGTTCAGAGAAAGCACCTGCTATGGGAGGGAGACTTTGCTCACAGAGAAGTCAAGTCTAACATAACACATCTGATGGGCAAGGCACACGCCTTACTGGCTGGTAGCACACCTACAGAGGAGCAGGGAGCTATGCTAAGCAGGCAACAGAAAAGTCATGTATGTGTCTCATACACTGGGACCGGTAGTAATACTGGCTCTAAGACCATTAGACAGTAGTCTATTCATCATTACGTCCAACAATAACAAGACACTAAGCAAATGAGAAATGCTGTATGGCATAAAGACGCATTATATAACACAAGCTCCAGGCAGGCACACAATTATCAAGATATATATTGAGTCTCAGGAACTGTGCTACAGTTATTAACCTCTGTGGTGCAAATGGTTAGCGTGTTCGGTTGTTAACAGAAAGGTTGGTGGTTCAAGCCCACCCAGGGAAGTATCCTTTTTGCCGGCATGAAACACTTTAATGAAACACAGATACGTACCTCTGCTCTCTCCTGCTTAAGACCCTTTATCTGAACATTTCAATCCTCTGCGTTCTCTCTGCACCTGCAGTCAATTTCATAATTAGGATAGAAAACAAAAGGCCTAGCCCTGTAATACAACTGTAGGCATATGAGGAGGGGAAAATAAGTCAAAAGGCCATCAGCATTTGTTGATCTGGCTTGAAGGCTGTAAGTGTAAGGACCTTGTGGCGCAACGGTAGCGCGTCTGACTCCAGATCAGAAGGTTGCGTGGTCAAATCACGTCGGGGTCACTGCTTACCATTTTATTCCCCACTGAGTTCATATATTTCCTTTCGAAAACAAAGTCAAAGGAACGCAGCCTTGCATTGGCCGGGAATCGAACCCGGGCCTCCCGCGTGGCAGGCGAGAATTCTACCACTGAACCACCAATGCTTCACATGGGGAGTTCACAGGCATAGCTCTGTCCAAGACAGTGATCAGGTGCACACACTTAAATTGTACACATATGAACAAAGTGTGCGCAGCAGACAAGACAACGCCAAAGTTTCACATGATGATGGCTTATATAAGACAAGCTCCAGGCAGGCACATACATATCAAGATATATATTGAGTCTAAGGAAAGATGCTGTAGTCACTCGTCTCTGTGGCGCAATCGGTTAGCGCGTTCGGCTGTTAACCGAAAGGTTGGTGGTTCAAGCCCACCCAGGGACGTATTATTTTGCCTGAATGAAACACTTGAATGGAAAACAGATACATACCTTTGCTCTCTCCTGCTGGACACCCTTTCCCTGAATATTTCAATTCTCTGCGTTCTCTCGGCACCTGCAGTCAATTTCATAATTAGGATAGAAAACAAAAGGTCAAGCTCTGTAATACAACTGTAGGCATATGAGGAGGGGAAAATAAGTCAAAAGGCCCACATCATTTGTTGA
>NC_136058.1:377893993-377898993 GCF_964261635.1 Lissotriton helveticus
TTTCCTTTCGAAAACAAAGTCAAAAGAAAGCAGTCTTGCATTGGCCGGGAATCGAACCCGGGCCTCCCGCGTGGCAGGCGAGAATTCTACCAATGAACCACCAATGCTTCACATGGGTTGTTCACAGGCAGAGCTCTGCCCAAGACAGTGATCAGGTGCACACACTTAAATTGTACACATATGAACAAAGTGTGCGCAGCAGACATGATAACGCCAACGTTTCACATGAAGATGGCAAGAATCAGATGCAGGAGACTATAACTATGAATGTCTTTGCATTTGCTGAGGTCACTGGCTTGGGACTAGAGTTGTGTTTATCAGGGCATGATGGCAGGCTGCTCCCGACAAAAGTGGTTCACAGAATGCACCCGCCAGATCACCAGCACTATTGTGTTTCAGATTATCTCACTGAACTCTCCTCCTGGAAAATCCTTCCCACTGGCTTTCCCAGATTCTGTGTCCTCCCCTAAATGCTGGGGTGAAACGGGCAGAGTTCTGCGCCCTGCGTCCCTTTACGCGTCCCTAACGCGCTCCCAACGCGGCCTACAGCCCTGGTCGGGCACAGCCCTGGTCGGGCTTAGATCACTGGAGCCTTTTGTGACCAAGAACTCCGGAAGCCTAGGGTCAGGCCTGTTGCACAGGCATATTGTGCCTTGCCAATCCGGGATTGTTGTGTTTCAGGGCCTAGCCATCAATACTCCTGGGATTTCTTTCCCTGAGAACCCTCTTGTCCCTGTCCTCCCACAAGCCCCAGCTTTTATGTAAAATAAAGTGTGCACCATGGGCCTTCCCCTATTTGCTCTCCCCCCAATCTCTTTCTCCAAAGCTGAGCTCTGAAGGTAAATGTATCTATCTGAGTGAGGGGCTAGGGAGGGCCTTTCCCAGCAGTCTTACAAGTCAAGAGTTCAGAGAAAGCACCTGCTATGGGAGGGAGACTTTGCTCACAGAGAAGTCAAGTCTAACATAACACATCTGATGGGCAAGGCACACGCCTTACTGGCTGGTAGCACACCTACAGAGGAGCAGGGAGCTATGCTAAGCAGGCAACAGAAAAGTCATGTATGTGTCTCATACACTGGGACCGGTAGTAATACTGGCTCTAAGACCATTAGACAGTAGTCTATTCATCATTACGTCCAACAATAACAAGACACTAAGCAAATGAGAAATGCTGTATGGCATAAAGATGCATTATATAACACAAGCTCCAGGCAGGCACACAATTATCAAGATATATATTGAGTCTCAGGAACTGTGCTACAGTTATTAACCTCTGTGGTGCAAATGGTTAGCCCGTTCGGTTGTTAACAGAAAGGTTGTTGGTTCAAGCCCACCCAGGGAAGTATCCTTTTTGCCTGCATGAAACACTTTAATGAAACACAGATACGTACCTCTGCTCTCTCCTGCTTAAGACCCTTTATCTGAACATTTCAATCCTCTGCGTTCTCTCTGCACCTGCAGTCAATTTCATAATTAGGATAGAAAACAAAAGGCCTAGCCCTGTAATACAACTGTAGGCATATGAGGAGGGGAAAATAAGTCAAAAGGCCATCAGCATTTGTTGATCTGGCTTGAAGGCTGTAAGTGTAAGGACCTTGTGGCGCAACGGTAGCGCGTCTGACTCCAGATCAGAAGGTTGCGTGGTCAAATCACGTCAGGGTCACTGCTTACCATTTTATTCCCCACTGAGTTCATATATTTCCTTTCGAAAACAAAGTCAAAGGAACGCAGCCTTGCATTGGCTGGGAATCGAACCCGGGCCTCCCGCGTGGCAGGCGAGAATTCTACCACTGAACCACCAATGCTTCACATGGGGAGTTCACAGGCATAGCTCTGTCCAAGACAGTGATCAGGTGCACACACTTAAATTGTACACATATGAACAAAGTGTGCGCAGCAGACATGACAACGCCAAAGTTTCACATGATGATGGCTTATATAAGACAAGCTCCAGGCAGGCACATACATATCAAGATATATATTGAGTCTAAGGAAAGATGCTGTAGTCACTCGTCTCTGTGGCGCAATCGGTTAGCGCGTTCGGCTGTTAACCGAAAGGTTGGTGGTTCAAGCCCACCCAGGGACGTATTATTTTGCCTGAATGAAACACTTGAATGGAAAACAGATACATACCTTTGCTCTCTCCTGCTGGACACCCTTTCCCTGAATATTTCAATTCTCTGCGTTCTCTCGGCACCTGCAGTCAATTTCATAATTAGGATAGAAAACAAAAGGTCAAGCTCTGTAATACAACTGTAGGCATATGAGGAGGGGAAAATAAGTCAAAAGGCCCACAGCATTTGTTGATCTGGCTCCGAAAGCTGTAAGTGTAAGGACCTCGTGGCGCAACGGTAGCGCGTCTGACTCCAGATCAGAAGGTTGCGTGTTCAAATCACGTCGGGGTCACTGCTTACCATTTTATTCCCCACTGAGGTCATATATTTCCTTTCGAAAACAAAGTCAAAAGAAAGCAGTCTTGCATTGGCCGGGAATCGAACCCGGGCCTCCCGCGTGGCAGGCGAGAATTCTACCACTGAACCACCAATGCTTCACATGGGTTGTTCACAGGCAGAGCTCTGCCCAAGACAGTGATCAGGTGCACACACTTAAATTGTACACATATGAACAAAGTGTGCGCAGCAGACATGATAACGCCAACGTTTCACATGAAGATGGCAAGAATCAGATGCAGGAGACTATAACTATGAATGTCTTTGCATTTGCTGAGGTCACTGGCTTGGGACTAGAGTTGTGTTTATCAGGGCATGATGGCAGGCTGCTCCCGACAAAAGTGGTTCACAGAATGCACCCGCCAGATCACCAGCACTATTGTGTTTCAGATTATCTCACTGAACTCTCCTCCTGGAAAATCCTTCCCACTGGCTTTCCCAGATTCTGTGTCCTCCCCTAAATGCTGGGGTGAAACGGGCAGAGTTCTGCGCCCTGCGTCCCTTTACGCGTCCCTAACGCGCTCCCAACGCGGCCTACAGCCCTGGTCGGGCACAGCCCTGGTCGGGCTTAGATCACTGGAGCCTTTTGTGACCAAGAACTCCGGAAGCCTAGGGTCAGGCCTGTTGCACAGGCATATTGTGCCTTGCCAATCCGGGATTGTTGTGTTTCAGGGCCTAGCCATCAATACTCCTGGGATTTCTTTCCCTGAGAACCCTCTTGTCCCTGTCCTCCCACAAGCCCCAGCTTTTATGTAAAATAAAGTGTGCACCATGGGCCTTCCCCTATTTGCTCTCCCCCCAATCTCTTTCTCCAAAGCTGAGCTCTGAAGGTAAATGTATCTATCTGAGTGAGGGGCTAGGGAGGGCCTTTCCCAGCAGTCTTACAAGTCAAGAGTTCAGAGAAAGCACCTGCTATGGGAGGGAGACTTTGCTCACAGAGAAGTCAAGTCTAACATAACACATCTGATGGGCAAGGCACACGCCTTACTGGCTGGTAGCACACCTACAGAGGAGCAGGGAGCTATGCTAAGCAGGCAACAGAAAAGTCATGTATGTGTCTCATACACTGGGACCGGTAGTAATACTGGCTCTAAGACCATTAGACAGTAGTCTATTCATCATTACGTCCAACAATAACAAGACACTAAGCAAATGAGAAATGCTGTATGGCATAAAGATGCATTATATAACACAAGCTCCAGGCAGGCACACAATTATCAAGATATATATTGAGTCTCAGGAACTGTGCTACAGTTATTAACCTCTGTGGTGCAAATGGTTAGCCCGATCGGTTGTTAACAGAAAGGTTGTTGGTTCAAGCCCACCCAGGGAAGTATCCTTTTTGCCTGCATGAAACACTTTAATGAAACACAGATACGTACCTCTGCTCTCTCCTGCTTAAGACCCTTTATCTGAACATTTCAATCCTCTGCGTTCTCTCTGCACCTGCAGTCAATTTCATAATTAGGATAGAAAACAAAAGGCCTAGCCCTGTAATACAACTGTAGGCATATGAGGAGGGGAAAATAAGTCAAAAGGCCATCAGCATTTGTTGATCTGGCTTGAAGGCTGTAAGTGTAAGGACCTTGTGGCGCAACGGTAGCGCGTCTGACTCCAGATCAGAAGGTTGCGTGGTCAAATCACGTCAGGGTCACTGCTTACCATTTTATTCCCCACTGAGTTCATATATTTCCTTTCGAAAACAAAGTCAAAGGAACGCAGCCTTGCATTGGCCGGGAATCGAACCCGGGCCTCCCGCGTGGCAGGCGAGAATTCTACCACTGAACCACCAATGCTTCACATGGGGAGTTCACAGGCATAGCTCTGTCCAAGACAGTGATCAGGTGCACACACTTAAATTGTACACATATGAACAAAGTGTGCGCAGCAGACATGACAACGCCAAAGTTTCACATGATGATGGCTTATATAAGACAAGCTCCAGGCAGGCACATACATATCAAGATATATATTGAGTCTAAGGAAAGATGCTGTAGTCACTCGTCTCTGTGGCGCAATCGGTTAGCGCGTTCGGCTGTTAACCGAAAGGTTGGTGGTTCAAGCCCACCCAGGGACGTCTTATTTTGCCTGAATGAAACACTTGAATGGAAAACAGATACATACCTTTGCTCTCTCCTGCTGGACACCCTTTCCCTGAATATTTCAATTCTCTGCGTTCTCTCGGCACCTGCAGTCAATTTCATAATTAGGATAGAAAACAAAAGGTCAAGCTCTGTAATACAACTGTAGGCATATGAGGAGGGGAAAATAAGTCAAAAGGCCCACAGCATTTGTTGATCTGGCTCCGAAAGCTGTAAGTGTAAGGACCTCGTGGCGCAACGGTAGCGCGTCTGACTCCAGATCAGAAGGTTGCGTGTTCAAATCACGTCGGGGTCACTGCTTACCATTTTATTCCCCACTGAGGTCATATATTTCCTTTCGAAAACAAAGTCAAAAGAAAGCAGTCTTGCATTGGCCGGGAATCGAACCCGGGCCTCCCGCGTGGCAGGCGAGAATTCTACCACTGAACCACCAATGCTTCACATGGGT
>NC_136058.1:377901493-377903993 GCF_964261635.1 Lissotriton helveticus
CATATGAACAAAGTGTGCGCAGCAGACATGATAACGCCAACGTTTCACATGAAGATGGCAAGAATCAGATGCAGGAGACTATAACTATGAATGTCTTTGCATTTGCTGAGGTCACTGGCTTGGGACTAGAGTTGTGTTTATCAGGGCATGATGGCAGGCTGCTCCCGACAAAAGTGGTTCACAGAATGCACCCGCCAGATCACCAGCACTATTGTGTTTCAGATTATCTCACTGAACTCTCCTCCTGGAAAATCCTTCCCACTGGCTTTCCCAGATTCTGTGTCCTCCCCTAAATGCTGGGGTGAAACGGGCAGAGTTCTGCGCCCTGCGTCCCTTTACACGTCCCTAACGCGCTCCCAACGCGGCCTACAGCCCTGGTCGGGCACAGCCCTGGTCGGGCTTAGATCACTGGAGCCTTTTGTGACCAAGAACTCCGGAAGCCTAGGGTCAGGCCTGTTGCACAGGCATATTGTGCCTTGCCAATCCGGGATTGTTGTGTTTCAGGGCCTAGCCATCAATACTCCTGGGATTTCTTTCCCTGAGAACCCTCTTGTCCCTGTCCTCCCACAAGCCCCAGCTTTTATGTAAAATAAAGTGTGCACCATGGGCCTTCCCCTATTTGCTCTCTCCCCAATCTCTTTCTCCAAAGCTGAGCTCTGAAGGTAAATGTATCTATCTGAGTGAGGGGCTAGGGAGGGCCTTTCCCAGCAGTCTTACAAGTCAAGAGTTGAATTGAATTGAATTGAAAATAATTTATAATGCGCAGAACAATAACCCGAAGGTATCAAGGCGCCTAACAATAAAATCAGAAAATAGAACCATTCATCCACTACGCATAGGCTTGCCGGAAGAGGCGAGTTTTAAGTACACCACGAAATGCCTGTAATGTAGGAAGGGACCTGAGGTCAAGAGGAAGTTCGTTCCACCATTTAGGGGCAAGGGTGGAAAAGGCCCTGCCACCCCATTTAGCTTTTCTGATACGAGGGGCTGACAAAAGCAATTTCCCAGAGGAGCGCAAATTCCTTCCAGGGATGTAGTTGGAAATGATGGAACTTACTCCCGAGTCACAGAGAAAGCACCTGCTATGGGAGGGAGACTTTGCTCACAGAGAAGTCAAGTCTAACATAACACATCTGATGGGCAAGGCACACGCCTTACTGGCTGGTAGCACACCTACAGAGGAGCAGGGAGCTATGCTAAGCAGGCAACAGAAAAGTCATGTATGTGTCTCATACACTGGGACCGGTAGTAATACTGGCTCTAAGACCATTAGACAGTAGTCTATTCATCATTACGTCCAACAATAACAAGACACTAAGCAAATGAGAAATGCTGTATGGCATAAAGACGCATTATATAACACAAGCTCCAGGCAGGCACACAATTATCAAGATATATATTGAGTCTCAGGAACTGTGCTACAGTTATTAACCTCTGTGGTGCAAATGGTTAGCGTGTTCGGTTGTTAACAGAAAGGTTGGTGGTTCAAGCCCACCCAGGGAAGTATCCTTTTTGCCGGCATGAAACACTTTAATGAAACACAGATACGTACCTCTGCTCTCTCCTGCTTAAGACCCTTTATCTGAACATTTCAATCCTCTGCGTTCTCTCTGCACCTGCAGTCAATTTCATAATTAGGATAGAAAACAAAAGGCCTAGCCCTGTAATACAACTGTAGGCATATGAGGAGGGGAAAATAAGTCAAAAGGCCATCAGCATTTGTTGATCTGGCTTGAAGGCTGTAAGTGTAAGGACCTTGTGGCGCAACGGTAGCGCGTCTGACTCCAGATCAGAAGGTTGCGTGGTCAAATCACGTCGGGGTCACTGCTTACCATTTTATTCCCCACTGAGTTCATATATTTCCTTTCGAAAACAAAGTCAAAGGAACGCAGCCTTGCATTGGCCGGGAATCGAACCCGGGCCTCCCGCGTGGCAGGCGAGAATTCTACCACTGAACCACCAATGCTTCACATGGGGAGTTCACAGGCATAGCTCTGTCCAAGACAGTGATCAGGTGCACACACTTAAATTGTACACATATGAACAAAGTGTGCGCAGCAGACAAGACAACGCCAAAGTTTCACATGATGATGGCTTATATAAGACAAGCTCCAGGCAGGCACATACATATCAAGATATATATTGAGTCTAAGGAAAGATGCTGTAGTCACTCGTCTCTGTGGCGCAATCGGTTAGCGCGTTCGGCTGTTAACCGAAAGGTTGGTGGTTCAAGCCCACCCAGGGACGTATTATTTTGCCTGAATGAAACACTTGAATGGAAAACAGATACATACCTTTGCTCTCTCCTGCTGGACACCCTTTCCCTGAATATTTCAATTCTCTGCGTTCTCTCGGCACCTGCAGTCAATTTCATAATTAGGATAGAAAACAAAAGGTCAAGCTCTGTAATACAACTGTAGGCATATGAGGAGGGGAAAATAAGTCAAAAGGCCCACATCATTTGTTGATCTGGCTCCGAAAGCTGTAAGTGTAAGGACCT
>NC_136058.1:377908993-377911493 GCF_964261635.1 Lissotriton helveticus
GTCTTGCATTGGCCGGGAATCGAACCCGGGCCTCCCGCGTGGCAGGCGAGAATTCTACCAATGAACCACCAATGCTTCACATGGGTTGTTCACAGGCAGAGCTCTGCCCAAGACAGTGATCAGGTGCACACACTTAAATTGTACACATATGAACAAAGTGTGCGCAGCAGACATGATAACGCCAACGTTTCACATGAAGATGGCAAGAATCAGATGCAGGAGACTATAACTATGAATGTCTTTGCATTTGCTGAGGTCACTGGCTTGGGACTAGAGTTGTGTTTATCAGGGCATGATGGCAGGCTGCTCCCGACAAAAGTGGTTCACAGAATGCACCCGCCAGATCACCAGCACTATTGTGTTTCAGATTATCTCACTGAACTCTCCTCCTGGAAAATCCTTCCCACTGGCTTTCCCAGATTCTGTGTCCTCCCCTAAATGCTGGGGTGAAACGGGCAGAGTTCTGCGCCCTGCGTCCCTTTACGCGTCCCTAACGCGCTCCCAACGCGGCCTACAGCCCTGGTCGGGCACAGCCCTGGTCGGGCTTAGATCACTGGAGCCTTTTGTGACCAAGAACTCCGGAAGCCTAGGGTCAGGCCTGTTGCACAGGCATATTGTGCCTTGCCAATCCGGGATTGTTGTGTTTCAGGGCCTAGCCATCAATACTCCTGGGATTTCTTTCCCTGAGAACCCTCTTGTCCCTGTCCTCCCACAAGCCCCAGCTTTTATGTAAAATAAAGTGTGCACCATGGGCCTTCCCCTATTTGCTCTCCCCCCAATCTCTTTCTCCAAAGCTGAGCTCTGAAGGTAAATGTATCTATCTGAGTGAGGGGCTAGGGAGGGCCTTTCCCAGCAGTCTTACAAGTCAAGAGTTCAGAGAAAGCACCTGCTATGGGAGGGAGACTTTGCTCACAGAGAAGTCAAGTCTAACATAACACATCTGATGGGCAAGGCACACGCCTTACTGGCTGGTAGCACACCTACAGAGGAGCAGGGAGCTATGCTAAGCAGGCAACAGAAAAGTCATGTATGTGTCTCATACACTGGGACCGGTAGTAATACTGGCTCTAAGACCATTAGACAGTAGTCTATTCATCATTACGTCCAACAATAACAAGACACTAAGCAAATGAGAAATGCTGTATGGCATAAAGATGCATTATATAACACAAGCTCCAGGCAGGCACACAATTATCAAGATATATATTGAGTCTCAGGAACTGTGCTACAGTTATTAACCTCTGTGGTGCAAATGGTGAGGCCCGTTCGGTTGTTAACAGAAAGGTTGTTGGTTCAAGCCCACCCAGGGAAGTATCCTTTTTGCCTGCATGAAACACTTTAATGAAACACAGATACGTACCTCTGCTCTCTCCTGCTTAAGACCCTTTATCTGAACATTTCAATCCTCTGCGTTCTCTCTGCACCTGCAGTCAATTTCATAATTAGGATAGAAAACAAAAGGCCTAGCCCTGTAATACAACTGTAGGCATATGAGGAGGGGAAAATAAGTCAAAAGGCCATCAGCATTTGTTGATCTGGCTTGAAGGCTGTAAGTGTAAGGACCTTGTGGCGCAACGGTAGCGCGTCTGACTCCAGATCAGAAGGTTGCGTGGTCAAATCACGTCAGGGTCACTGCTTACCATTTTATTCCCCACTGAGTTCATATATTTCCTTTCGAAAACAAAGTCAAAGGAACGCAGCCTTGCATTGGCCGGGAACCGAACCCAGGCCTCCCGCGTGGCAGGCGAGAATTCTACCACTGAACCACCAATGCTTCACATGGGGAGTTCACAGGCATAGCTCTGTCCAAGACAGTGATCAGGTGCACACACTTAAATTGTACACATATGAACAAAGTGTGCGCAGCAGACATGACAACGCCAAAGTTTCACATGATGATGGCTTATATAAGACAAGCTCCAGGCAGGCACATACATATCAAGATATATATTGAGTCTAAGGAAAGATGCTGTAGTCACTCGTCTCTGTGGCGCAATCGGTTAGCGCGTTCGGCTGTTAACCGAAAGGTTGGTGGTTCAAGCCCACCCAGGGACGTATTATTTTGCCTGAATGAAACACTTGAATGGAAAACAGATACATACCTTTGCTCTCTCCTGCTGGACACCCTTTCCCTGAATATTTCAATTCTCTGCGTTCTCTCGGCACCTGCAGTCAATTTCATAATTAGGATAGAAAACAAAAGGTCAAGCTCTGTAATACAACTGTAGGCATATGAGGAGGGGAAAATAAGTCAAAAGGCCCACAGCATTTGTTGATCTGGCTCCGAAAGCTGTAAGTGTAAGGACCTCGTGGCGCAACGGTAGCGCGTCTGACTCCAGATCAGAAGGTTGCGTGTTCAAATCACGTCGGGGTCACTGCTTACCATTTTATTCCCCACTGAGGTCATATATTTCCTTTCGAAAACAAAGTCAAAAGAAAGCAGTCTTGCATTGGCTGGGAATCGAACCCGGGCCTCCCGCGTGGCAGGCGAGAATTCTAC
>NC_136058.1:377916493-377918993 GCF_964261635.1 Lissotriton helveticus
TGATAACGCCAACGTTTCACATGAAGATGGCAAGAATCAGATGCAGGAGACTATAACTATGAATGTCTTTGCATTTGCTGAGGTCACTGGCTTGGGACTAGAGTTGTGTTTATCAGGGCATGATGGCAGGCTGCTCCCGACAAAAGTGGTTCACAGAATGCACCCGCCAGATCACCAGCACTATTGTGTTTCAGATTATCTCACTGAACTCTCCTCCTGGAAAATCCTTCCCACTGGCTTTCCCAGATTCTGTGTCCTCCCCTAAATGCTGGGGTGAAACGGGCAGAGTTCTGCGCCCTGCGTCCCTTTACGCGTCCCTAACGCGCTCCCAACGCGGCCTACAGCCCTGGTCGGGCACAGCCCTGGTCGGGCTTAGATCACTGGAGCCTTTTGTGACCAAGAACTCCGGAAGCCTAGGGTCAGGCCTGTTGCACAGGCATATTGTGCCTTGCCAATCCGGGATTGTTGTGTTTCAGGGCCTAGCCATCAATACTCCTGGGATTTCTTTCCCTGAGAACCCTCTTGTCCCTGTCCTCCCACAAGCCCCAGCTTTTATGTAAAATAAAGTGTGCACCATGGGCCTTCCCCTATTTGCTCTCTCCCCAATCTCTTTCTCCAAAGCTGAGCTCTGAAGGTAAATGTATCTATCTGAGTGAGGGGCTAGGGAGGGCCTTTCCCAGCAGTCTTACAAGTCAAGAGTTCAGAGAAAGCACCTGCTATGGGAGGGAGACTTTGCTCACAGAGAAGTCAAGTCTAACATAACACATCTGATGGGCAAGGCACACGCCTTACTGGCTGGTAGCACACCTACAGAGGAGCAGGGAGCTATGCTAAGCAGGCAACAGAAAAGTCATGTATGTGTCTCATACACTGGGACCGGTAGTAATACTGGCTCTAAGACCATTAGACAGTAGTCTATTCATCATTACGTCCAACAATAACAAGACACTAAGCAAATGAGAAATGCTGTATGGCATAAAGACGCATTATATAACACAAGCTCCAGGCAGGCACACAATTATCAAGATATATATTGAGTCTCAGGAACTGTGCTACAGTTATTAACCTCTGTGGTGCAAATGGTTAGCGCGTTCGGTTGTTAACAGAAAGGTTGGTGGTTCAAGCCCACCCAGGGAAGTATCCTTTTTGCCGGCATGAAACACTTTAATGAAACACAGATACGTACCTCTGCTCTCTCCTGCTTAAGACCCTTTATCTGAACATTTCAATCCTCTGCGTTCTCTCTGCACCTGCAGTCAATTTCATAATTAGGATAGAAAACAAAAGGCCTAGCCCTGTAATACAACTGTAGGCATATGAGGAGGGGAAAATAAGTCAAAAGGCCATCAGCATTTGTTGATCTGGCTTGAAGGCTGTAAGTGTAAGGACCTTGTGGCGCAACGGTAGCGCGTCTGACTCCAGATCAGAAGGTTGCGTGGTCAAATCACGTCGGGGTCACTGCTTACCATTTTATTCCCCACTGAGTTCATAAATTTCCTTTCGAAAACAAAGTCAAAGGAACGCAGCCTTGCATTGGCCGGGAATCGAACCCGGGCCTCCCGCGTGGCAGGCGAGAATTCTACCACTGAACCACCAATGCTTCACATGGGGAGTTCACAGGCATAGCTCTGTCCAAGACAGTGATCAGGTGCACACACTTAAATTGTACACAGATGAACAAAGTGTGCGCAGCAGACATGACAACGCCAAAGTTTCACATGATGATGGCTTATATAAGACAAGCTCCAGGCAGGCACATACATATCAAGATATATATTGAGTCTAAGGAAAGATGCTGTAGTCACTCGTCTCTGTGGCGCAATCGGTTAGCGCGTTCGGCTGTTAACCGAAAGGTTGGTGGTTCAAGCCCACCCAGGGACGTATTATTTTGCCTGAATGAAACACTTGAATGGAAAACAGATACATACCTTTGCTCTCTCCTGCTGGACACCCTTTCCCTGAATATTTCAATTCTCTGCGTTCTCTCGGCAGCTGCAGTCAATTTCATAATTAGGATAGAAAACAAAAGGTCAAGCTCTGTAATACAACTGTAGGCATATGAGGAGGGGAAAATAAGTCAAAAGGCCCACAGCATTTGTTGATCTGGCTCCGAAAGCTGTAAGTGTAAGGACCTCGTGGCGCAACGGTAGCGCGTCTGACTCCAGATCAGAAGGTTGCGTGTTCAAATCACGTCGGGGTCACTGCTTACCATTTTATTCCCCACTGAGGTCATATATTTCCTTTCGAAAACAAAGTCAAAAGAAAGCAGTCTTGCATTGGCTGGGAATCGAACCCGGGCCTCCCGTGTGGCAGGCGAGAATTCTACCACTGAACCATCAATGCTTCACATGGGTTGTTCACAGGCAGAGCTCTGCCCAAGACAGTGATCAGGTGCACACACTTAAATTGTACACATATGAACAAAGTGTGCGCAGCAGATATGATAACGCCAACGTTTCACATGAAGATGGCAAGAATCAGATGCAGGAGACTATAACTA
>NC_136058.1:377923993-377926493 GCF_964261635.1 Lissotriton helveticus
GATTATCTCACTGAACTCTCCTCCTGGAAAATCCTTCCCACTGGCTTTCCCAGATTCTGTGTCCTCCCCTAAATGCTGGGGTGAAACGGGCAGAGTTCTGCGCCCTGCGTCCCTTTACGCGTCCCTAACGCGCTCCCAACGCGGCCTACAGCCCTGGTCGGGCACAGCCCTGGTCGGGCTTAGATCACTGGAGCCTTTTGTGACCAAGAACTCCGGAAGCCTAGGGTCAGGCCTGTTGCACAGGCATATTGTGCCTTGCCAATCCGGGATTGTTGTGTTTCAGGGCCTAGCCATCAATACTCCTGGGATTTCTTTCCCTGAGAACCCTCTTGTCCCTGTCCTCCCACAAGCCCCAGCTTTTATGTAAAATAAAGTGTGCACCATGGGCCTTCCCCTATTTGCTCTCCCCCCAATCTCTTTCTCCAAAGCTGAGCTCTGAAGGTAAATGTATCTATCTGAGTGAGGGGCTAGGGAGGGCCTTTCCCAGCAGTCTTACAAGTCAAGAGTTCAGAGAAAGCACCTGCTATGGGAGGGAGACTTTGCTCACAGAGAAGTCAAGTCTAACATAACACATCTGATGGGCAAGGCACACGCCTTACTGGCTGGTAGCACACCTACAGAGGAGCAGGGAGCTATGCTAAGCAGGCAACAGAAAAGTCATGTATGTGTCTCATACACTGGGACCGGTAGTAATACTGGCTCTAAGACCATTAGACAGTAGTCTATTCATCATTACGTCCAACAATAACAAGACACTAAGCAAATGAGAAATGCTGTATGGCATAAAGATGCATTATATAACACAAGCTCCAGGCAGGCACACAATTATCAAGATATATATTGAGTCTCAGGAACTGTGCTACAGTTATTAACCTCTGTGGTGCAAATGGTTAGCCCGTTCGGTTGTTAACAGAAAGGTTGTTGGTTCAAGCCCACCCAGGGAAGTATCCTTTTTGCCTGCATGAAACACTTTAATGAAACACAGATACGTACCTCTGCTCTCTCCTGCTTAAGACCCTTTATCTGAACATTTCAATCCTCTGCGTTCTCTCTGCACCTGCAGTCAATTTCATAATTAGGATAGAAAACAAAAGGCCTAGCCCTGTAATACAACTGTAGGCATATGAGGAGGGGAAAATAAGTCAAAAGGCCATCAGCAATTGTTGATCTGGCTTGAAGGCTGTAAGTGTAAGGACCTTGTGGCGCAACGGTAGCGCGTCTGACTCCAGATCAGAAGGTTGCGTGGTCAAATCACGTCAGGGTCACTGCTTACCATTTTATTCCCCACTGAGTTCATATATTTCCTTTCGAAAACAAAGTCAAAGGAACGCAGCCTTGCATTGGCCGGGAACCGAACCCAGGCCTCCCGCGTGGCAGGCGAGAATTCTACCACTGAACCACCAATGCTTCACATGGGGAGTTCACAGGCATAGCTCTGTCCAAGACAGTGATCAGGTGCACACACTTAAATTGTACACATATGAACAAAGTGTGCGCAGCAGACATGACAACGCCAAAGTTTCACATGATGATGGCTTATATAAGACAAGCTCCAGGCAGGCACATACATATCAAGATATATATTGAGTCTAAGGAAAGATGCTGTAGTCACTCGTCTCTGTGGCGCAATCGGTTAGCGCGTTCGGCTGTTAACCGAAAGGTTGGTGGTTCAAGCCCACCCAGGGACGTATTATTTTGCCTGAATGAAACACTTGAATGGAAAACAGATACATACCTTTGCTCTCTCCTGCTGGACACCCTTTCCCTGAATATTTCAATTCTCTGCGTTCTCTCGGCACCTGCAGTCAATTTCATAATTAGGATAGAAAACAAAAGGTCAAGCTCTGTAATACAACTGTAGGCATATGAGGAGGGGAAAATAAGTCAAAAGGCCCACAGCATTTGTTGATCTGGCTCCGAAAGCTGTAAGTGTAAGGACCTCGTGGCGCAACGGTAGCGCGTCTGACTCCAGATCAGAAGGTTGCGTGTTCAAATCACGTCGGGGTCACTGCTTACCATTTTATTCCCCACTGAGGTCATATATTTCCTTTCGAAAACAAAGTCAAAAGAAAGCAGTCTTGCATTGGCTGGGAATCGAACCCGGGCCTCCCGCGTGGCAGGCGAGAATTCTACCACTGAACCACCAATGCTTCACATGGGTTGTTCACAGGCAGAGCTCTGCCCAAGACAGTGATCAGGTGCACACACTTAAATTGTACACATATGAACAAAGTGTGCGCAGCAGACATGATAACGCCAACGTTTCACATGAAGATGGCAAGAATCAGATGCAGGAGACTATAACTATGAATGTCTTTGCATTTGCTGAGGTCACTGGCTTGGGACTAGAGTTGTGTTTATCAGGGCATGATGGCAGGCTGCTCCCGACAAAAGTGGTTCACAGAATGCACCCGCCAGATCACCAGCACTATTGTGTTTCAGATTATCTCACTGAACTCTCCTCCTGGAAAATCCTTCCCACTGGCTTTCCCAGATTCTG
>NC_136058.1:377931493-377933993 GCF_964261635.1 Lissotriton helveticus
GGCTTAGATCACTGGAGCCTTTTGTGACCAAGAACTCCGGAAGCCTAGGGTCAGGCCTGTTGCACAGGCATATTGTGCCTTGCCAATCCGGGATTGTTGTGTTTCAGGGCCTAGCCATCAATACTCCTGGGATTTCTTTCCCTGAGAACCCTCTTGTCCCTGTCCTCCCACAAGCCCCAGCTTTTATGTAAAATAAAGTGTGCACCATGGGCCTTCCCCTATTTGCTCTCTCCCCAATCTCTTTCTCCAAAGCTGAGCTCTGAAGGTAAATGTATCTATCTGAGTGAGGGGCTAGGGAGGGCCTTTCCCAGCAGTCTTACAAGTCAAGAGTTCAGAGAAAGCACCTGCTATGGGAGGGAGACTTTGCTCACAGAGAAGTCAAGTCTAACATAACACATCTGATGGGCAAGGCACACGCCTTACTGGCTGGTAGCACACCTACAGAGGAGCAGGGAGCTATGCTAAGCAGGCAACAGAAAAGTCATGTATGTGTCTCATACACTGGGACCGGTAGTAATACTGGCTCTAAGACCATTAGACAGTAGTCTATTCATCATTACGTCCAACAATAACAAGACACTAAGCAAATGAGAAATGCTGTATGGCATAAAGACGCATTATATAACACAAGCTCCAGGCAGGCACACAATTATCAAGATATATATTGAGTCTCAGGAACTGTGCTACAGTTATTAACCTCTGTGGTGCAAATGGTTAGCGCGTTCGGTTGTTAACAGAAAGGTTGGTGGTTCAAGCCCACCCAGGGAAGTATCCTTTTTGCCGGCATGAAACACTTTAATGAAACACAGATACGTACCTCTGCTCTCTCCTGCTTAAGACCCTTTATCTGAACATTTCAATCCTCTGCGTTCTCTCTGCACCTGCAGTCAATTTCATAATTAGGATAGAAAACAAAAGGCCTAGCCCTGTAATACAACTGTAGGCATATGAGGAGGGGAAAATAAGTCAAAAGGCCATCAGCATTTGTTGATCTGGCTTGAAGGCTGTAAGTGTAAGGACCTTGTGGCGCAACGGTAGCGCGTCTGACTCCAGATCAGAAGGTTGCGTGGTCAAATCACGTCGGGGTCACTGCTTACCATTTTATTCCCCACTGAGTTCATAAATTTCCTTTCGAAAACAAAGTCAAAGGAACGCAGCCTTGCATTGGCCGGGAATCGAACCCGGGCCTCCCGCGTGGCAGGCGAGAATTCTACCACTGAACCACCAATGCTTCACATGGGGAGTTCACAGGCATAGCTCTGTCCAAGACAGTGATCAGGTGCACACACTTAAATTGTACACAGATGAACAAAGTGTGCGCAGCAGACATGACAACGCCAAAGTTTCACATGATGATGGCTTATATAAGACAAGCTCCAGGCAGGCACATACATATCAAGATATATATTGAGTCTAAGGAAAGATGCTGTAGTCACTCGTCTCTGTGGCGCAATCGGTTAGCGCGTTCGGCTGTTAACCGAAAGGTTGGTGGTTCAAGCCCACCCAGGGACGTATTATTTTGCCTGAATGAAACACTTGAATGGAAAACAGATACATACCTTTGCTCTCTCCTGCTGGACACCCTTTCCCTGAATATTTCAATTCTCTGCGTTCTCTCGGCAGCTGCAGTCAATTTCATAATTAGGATAGAAAACAAAAGGTCAAGCTCTGTAATACAACTGTAGGCATATGAGGAGGGGAAAATAAGTCAAAAGGCCCACAGCATTTGTTGATCTGGCTCCGAAAGCTGTAAGTGTAAGGACCTCGTGGCGCAACGGTAGCGCGTCTGACTCCAGATCAGAAGGTTGCGTGTTCAAATCACGTCGGGGTCACTGCTTACCATTTTATTCCCCACTGAGGTCATATATTTCCTTTCGAAAACAAAGTCAAAAGAAAGCAGTCTTGCATTGGCTGGGAATCGAACCCGGGCCTCCCGTGTGGCAGGCGAGAATTCTACCACTGAACCATCAATGCTTCACATGGGTTGTTCACAGGCAGAGCTCTGCCCAAGACAGTGATCAGGTGCACACACTTAAATTGTACACATATGAACAAAGTGTGCGCAGCAGACATGATAACGCCAACGTTTCACATGAAGATGGCAAGAATCAGATGCAGGAGACTATAACTATGAATGTCTTTGCATTTGCTGAGGTCACTGGCTTGGGACTAGAGTTGTGTTTATCAGGGCATGATGGCAGGCTGCTCCCGACAAAAGTGGTTCACAGAATGCACCCGCCAGATCACCAGCACTATTGTGTTTCAGATTATCTCACTGAACTCTCCTCCTGGAAAATCCTTCCCACTGGCTTTCCCAGATTCTGTGTCCTCCCCTAAATGCTGGGGTGAAACGGGCAGAGTTCTGCGCCCTGCGTCCCTTTACACGTCCCTAACGCGCTCCCAACGCGGCCTACAGCCCTGGTCGGGCACAGCCCTGGTCGGGCTTAGATCACTGGAGCCTTTTGTGACCAAGAACTCCGGAAGCCTAGGGTCAGGCCTG